>NC_140580.1:513738669-513897478 GCF_964204655.1 Triturus cristatus | reverse complement strand
AGGGGGGGGGGTCCTCCCGTGCGGGGGGGGGGTCCTCCCGTGCGGCTGCGGGGGGGGGGGGTCCTCCCGTGCGGCTGCACGGGGGGGGGGTCCTCCCGTGCAGCTGCAGGGGGGGGTCCTCCCGTGCGGCTGCAGGGGGGGGGGGGGTCCTCCCGTGCGGCTGCAGGGGGGGGGGGGTCCTCCCGTGCGGCTGCAGGGGGGGGGGGGTCCTCCCACAGGGGGGGGGGGGGGGTCCTCCCGCGCGGCTGCAGGGGGGGTCCTTCCGCACAGCTGCAGGGGGGGGGTCCTTCCGCACAGCTGCAGGGGGGGTCCTTCCGCACAGCTGCAGGGGGGGGGTCCTTCCGCACAGCTGCAGGGGGGGGGTCCTTCCGCACAGCTGCAGGGGGGGGTCCTTCCGCACAGCTGCAGGGGGGGGTCCTCCCGCACAGCTGCAGGGGGGGGTCCTCCCGCACAGCTGCAGGGGGGGGTCCTCCCGCACAGCTGCAGGGGGTCCTACTGCATGACTAAGGGGTCCTCTCACATGGCTAGGGGGTCTGCCTGTGCAGCTGGGGGGGCCTCCCGTGCAGCTGCCAGGTCTCCCAGATGACTGCTGGGTGTTCCTCCCGCACAACTACTGTACATAAGGATATTGCAAATAACCAATAAGTTCCGTTACCTTATAGAGGAAATAAGCAGAAGGTAAAGTTCCTTGCTAAGGTTAAAGCACTTCAAAGTGACTTGTAATAGCCTTATCTTGTACAGCAATGGGTACTTTTTTACTTATAATGCATGTTCACACCATAACCTTTCCCACAAATCACTTAAATGCTTTGTCCGTAGCTCTCGCATATGATGGACATATCCGTCTGGATAGAGCGGGGCCTCAATACACCGAGCAGTTGCCGGGTGAGGTGAGGCGTACTCCCACATAATGCTGGGAAAACTCTGACATCCCACCACTATGTTGTGAGACTTTTTTTCTGGAAGACTGCAAACTCATTGCATATACACAGTGATGGTTCCCCTGAAATAGGGTGCACTGCAATGAGTTGATCCACCTTACTCCCAGATGATTATGTTCTGCCAAAGCGGTGGGCTGATGGGATTGGTCTCAATTTTAGTGGGCTGAATCTGTCTTTTTCTCTTTGGCTCCCAGTTTCTTTACATATTGACCGGCTCTCTCCTCTTTTGTTGTTTGCGTATTTGATGGGGGTTTGGAGTTTGCCTGGTCGTTAAAGATCATTCCCCTTAGACCCTCCATTATTTGTTTTTTGTTGGTAATGTTTACAAAGATACCTAAATGGCTGGTTACCCAGGACCCCTCTAGCTCCCTTCCTGCAAGCCCAGCTGTAGACACATCACTTACTTACAGTGTATCGAATGTTATAGCTCCCTTCCCATACTCAAACAGATTTGACATTCTGAAAGAGCAACCAGAGAGAGGTCACTCCCTAAATTGTTCTCCCCCAAGAATGCAGGGAAGCCATAATGAGCATTTCAACCATTACCGCCAAGAATATGGAAGAATCAGGGGAGGCAAATGGCCGCATGGAGCCATCACAAAGTTACCACTGCCATACAGTTAACAGCTATCATGAATGCGATTTAGTGTCTTAAGGCCTCCGTTTGTAAATTAGTGGATTCCCTAAGCAAGGCCCACTTAGTTATCCATCAGGTCAAAACAATGCTAAGACAACAACCTCAAAATAGTCCAAGCATAGTGGGGGCATGAGTAGTAATAACCAGCCAGACACTCATTGTCACGCTAAAGCTCCGTTTGGTATGAACAACTATGGGGGGGGGGGGAAAAAACAGCAAGCTACACTAACATCGGACATCCTCATTGAGATAGGGGACTTAAAGCAAGACCTACAAACCCAAACCTCAGACCTCAAACTCCAACATCTTTGCTTCGGTTAAATCATGACCATCCAGGACCTATTAAATTACGGTTGCCTAAAGAGACCCCATATTAAAACGGGGAAGAAAAATATAGTATACATGACTAACATCCCCAAATACTCTGGCAATACTTACAGGGAAGATGTGGATTCTCTTTGCAACAAATGTATACAGCTTGTTAGGGGTTGTCGGTCGGTAATTAGAGAAGACATCCTTATGGCTGAACGACACTCGTCACCTGAATTATCATTAGACTATATTGTATTGACACTTACCCATCGCTATTTGGGAGATAACCTTGTTGACTTTGATATTCGTACCCAAAATATTACCTGCTCTGGAATTCGCATTAAGCTTAATCCCCCAGGACCAGCCATATATATGGGTTTGTCTCCATTAAGGGAGATAGATTGAAGGTATCTTCCTCTCGCAGACGTCCCACTTACACATGATAGATTATTACCTGTCAGCGAGGCTACTGCTATCTCTTCCACATTAGTCCAACCAAACCCAGTCTTGTATAATTTAACCCCTAAAAGGTACTGTTCTCGAGGGAAGAAAGGAGGATATGGTAACGCGAGTTCCGGTGCATAAATGAGAAAATTGAGACATTTATTTATTTTTATTTGACATCCTACACCTCCACTAGTATAAGAATTCTATCATGGAATATAGCTGGATTAAAGTCAAAGGGTGTATCCCCAGAGTGGCATACATTTATAGATCAATATGACATATGTCTCTTTCAAGAGACATGGCTAGTGGAGCCTCTTTTCCAGCTAGGGTACATAAACTATCATATCTAGGCGAGATGGGGAGAAAAAGGAAGGCCCTCAGGGTGGGGCTTGCAATCCGAGTTAGCCAGACACTAAATTTAAAGATACTGAGCTGCCAACTATGTGTAATGATATTCTAGCTATTAGATTGGCAGCGGGCTCCCATAGGAATATCGACATCTATAACATATATGCCAAAGAGCTTAGTGGGGGAAAGAAATCAGAAACTATCACAATTCTAAATGAGCTTTTGGGATCATATCTCTCTAGATTCCCAGGTGATAGTGGCGGGGGACCTTAACTCAGCCTTTGAGCCTCTTGGTATTGAGGACCATGAGCTGGCAAAGGAGGAGGATGCACAATGGGGAATTCCAAGCATTGTGCGGACACCTGTAAAGAGGTGGACAGATGTGGCAATTCAAATCAAAGCCACTTGCTTGAGAAGAGGTCTAAGGGCGGTAAATGGAAGAGCTCTCTCCGATAGGCATGGGGCCAATACCCATGGTCGACATACAAGTTGCATTGTTTACATGTTAATGAGCTTAAAGATTTGGCATACACTCTTGGACATGGAGGCGTGTGATCGCCTGGAGAGTGATCACAACCCACTGGGTTCAACTTTTAAGTCACTGACCCCACATGTAGATAGCTCCCATGATATTCAGCTTACCACCCATGAACTGATGCCCACAAACAATATGAGGTGATTTAAGTGGGATATGGTCTTGGAGAAACCGCATATTTTGGATGTCATTGCCATGGAAACTGAAGATGCAATTTCTGATCTGGAGGCTCTCTTATCCTACCCTGCTCCCCTTGTGAACATAACCACATTTCGTAACACATTTTTCTCTAAATTGTGACCACTTTTTATTAAAGAGGGCAGGGCTAAAATAACATCCCCAATAAAACTCATGTCACTGGTTTAATAATGAGTGTAAAGAGGCCAGGAGTAATCTTGTGGATACGATCTAAAGAGCCTTGCAGTGTGCGGATAGCAAGGGCAAAGTATAGGAATGCCCAAGTTAAAGCAAAAAAGGAATGGGATGAGAACAGGGGGCAGGATCTAAGAATGGCATGCGCTAACAACAACGCCCGTAGGTTTTGGTCACTAGTGACATGGGACAGGGACGGTCTTCGACCACAGCCACAAAACCACGTAGCACAAGACCAATGGGTTAGCCATTTTGAATCACAATATGCTATTGATCCTGCAGAGGCAAGCGTTCCTGCGTTACCCCATACTTATTATACCAGCATTCCTTTTACTGCTGCCGATATTAATGTAGTTCTTTTAGCAATTATGAAGGGCAAAGCGCCGGGGATAGATGGCCTTCCGGACGATATTTTCCTCCATGATAAGGTAAAATGGAATAGATATATTTTGTTAATTCCAAATGCCATTGCTTGTGGAGCGCCTATACCCAATTCCTGGAAGGGGGCGGCGATCATCCCTGTGTACAAAAAAGGCAACAAAACCCTTCCAGGGAACTATAGGCCTATAAGCTTAATCGACTCCATACAAAAAGCGATTGCACGACTGGTGTTAGACAAAGTACAGGAATGGATTAAGGACCAGGACATTCTTACTCCTCTAAAAGCAAGCTTTCGAGAGCATGTTAGCACAATAGACCAGGTATTTCCGTTTAGACTAATATACTGGCGGACTGTGGTCTTAGGCAAGGGCAGCATGTATGCTGCCTTTGTAGACCTCAAGTCAGCATTTGATCTGGTCTCGGAGTAAACTTTGGGCTGTGCTCCAGGAGCTAGGGATGCCGTCTGAACTGCTATCTCTTATAGCTCGACTTCCTGAGGACAACTTTGCCCAAATACGCTGGGGAACGCAGGGAAATGTTAACACTCCCTTCCCTGTTGTGAAGGGCGCGCATCAAGGTTGTGTGCTGGCCCCTACATTATTTTCGCTTTTTATTAATGGCATTGCCAAGTATTTAACATCCATCCCTACTGACGCCCCGGTCCTTGCAGGCAATAAAATACCCATTTTGATGTTTGCCGATAATACGTTAATAATCTCAAAAAAAACCGAGTGGTTTACAGCAAGCATTACACCTTTTTGAAAAGTTCTGCACCATTCGGGGCTTGGAAATAAATGTAACCAAAACCAAGTTCATGGTGTTCAATCCACATAGAGCTTTTAAATGAGGTATACTTTTAGGCAATCGACCACTGGAACAAGTCAGTGCTTTTACATATTTAGGTGTGATGATGCTGAAAGATATGCGATAGAGATGGCAGATCGACGCTGCCACACTGAAGCATCGACAGCTGTTAGGTATCTTACAAAAAGAGTTCAATGCTTCCCTGACTAAGCAAATGAGCCCTGTTTTACAAATATACGATAACAAGGTTGTGAGCTTGGTGTTATATGGGGCTGAACTCTGAGGTCTCGAGAACATGTCCCAGCCCACTGTTGCTGAAAATCGATCTTTCCGTAATATCACCACTCTCTTACAAAGCACCCCGACATTGCCATTGCTGCTTGACCTTGGCCGGAAAGCTCTGGTTGATCTTGCAAGGTTGCGTCCTATTCTGTACTGGCGCAGAATCTGGAGTACACCAGAACTGTTACCATACGCTGAAGCTCTTAGGGATATAATCAAAGCAGATTCTTTCCATAAGATCAAATGGCTATGTGAAATTAGAGCATCATTGACAAATAGGGGTATGCTAAATTTATGGGAAAACCCTATGAACATCTCATTCCCATCAAAGGAGAGTGTAAAAGAAAGATACTGGGATATGGTTTATCACAACAGTTACAACAAATGTGATAGCTCATACCTCACAGTGAAACCCCTGCCTACTTTGGAGAAGTACTGGGACATTATAACCAAACCACACGGCCGGAAGCTGTACTTCCAATTTAGAGTGGGGGCACTGCCCTTGCGATCTTTTCCGGCTAAATGGGTAAGTGAGGGTGATAGCAAATGCCCTTTTTGTCAGACGTGTGAAGAATCCTATGCTCAAGTTCTTTTTGTCTGCCCAGCATATACTGCTCCGCGCAAAGCATCTGCAGCTTGCTGGGCACTAGCACATGTAGTATCGCACTGAGGCTATTACGTAACGATACTCTTCTTTGCATTGTAATAGCTGTAGCTAAGTACCTGAGCTGGATGTGGGCTATAAGATCATGTTCATTCCCTACTATTTGATTTACTGATGGTTGGCATACACGTCTGAAGTCTTCCTTTATCAATCTAAAGTGTATGTTTAATTACTTATAGTATCCTTGACCAGAGATTTTTGTATTATACAGTGCAATTCAATATTTTTATTCAATGTATTATTCTAGCTGTTTACCCAGATTTTAGCTGAGTGCATGTTTGTTGTATAGATATTAATAATTTTATAGCAGTTTTTAAAATCCCTGTATTGAAATTTTGTGATCAAAAATTAGTTTTTATTAGATGCAATTTGCTTTTATGACATTCATCTGCCGAATAAAGCGTTTTGGATTGGAATTTCTAAGAGTAAACTGGACACATACAGATGGAGGATTTCTTAGAGAATTTATTTTACAGATTCCGACTTTTTTAGTCATGGTTTAAGGAGGTGCGGATTCTAACGCGCAGAGATTTGCAATGCCACAGAACAACACTTTGTCTAGCTTTACATTTTTAATCGTCACAGAAATCATCTGAGAAAAATAAGCCATACGGAAACCACCGACAGGTTCTGTTTCCAGTGAGAGTATTAAAACGAATCTTGCACTGTTTGCATGTGTTTAATGCGCGCACAAATCTTCCAATGGCAAGCGCCTTTCTTTTCAGGCTGCAACTTGGAGAATTAATGGCCTGTGAATCGAATACTGCCAAGTTTTGCTGTAATTGTTGGTTTTTTTTACACCAGTTTACTGCTTATGCAGCATCTAGCCATGACATACCAACTTGTTAATGCTTCAAATAATGTTTTTGGGCCAAAGAAAAATGCCTGTTTCCCGTCTATGGTTTACGTCATGAAGGGCATATCCACGGAAAAGCTACACATTCTCTTTGTCCTAGCATCCATAGTCTAAGAAAAATGATGATGAAAAAAGAGATTCCACATGTGGTACCTGGAACAATATTTATCGAAAAAGTAGAAGCTCTTCGTGGAAGAAGGTTGTAACCAATACAGCAGCCACCAACACCCAATAGATGTTCCCAACCAAATTCATACTTGCAAACTCACATTCCACACTCGCTCATAGGATACTGACCTCCCCTCCAGCTCCCTTCCATACTAAGTTAGGTGGTACACACACACGTGCATCAGAGTCATCTGACAGGGTAGTAGCCAGTGAAATCTTTTGCTGAGGCTGCTGTACACGATGTGAGGTAGCAAAGACAGCATCCCGAGATGAATTACAGAAGTGGCACAAGGGCCTGGGGTAGCGTCCCCTGAACTCAGGGACGATGTGGTGTAGATACTTCAGGTTAGAACCAGTCATAAGCAAATCAGTCTTGGTTCTCATCCAGTAAGAACAGTCGAGCTCAAATTGTGGTGGACAAAAGAACAATGGGTTGGAACGGTACAGAGCGAATGCCGGTGGTAAGACTTACTGTAAGCATTTCTCCCATGATCTTTTGCGTGTTTGATGCACCTGGCACATCATGCGTGTTTGATGCACCTGGCATATCATGGTGCATGGCCATCAACACCTACCATGTCCTCCCTATGCATCCATTACCATTTCCTAATTCATGTATCTCAACATCATCTGCAGGACACCTTCTCTGCTTCCCGATTCGTCAGCCAGCCTGGCAATCGTTGAAGGACTCAGATGCCTTCTTGTGATCTCCGCTGTCCCCATGCTACTTTCACACTGATTACAGTTGTGAAAATTCATCTGTGCTCACATTACACAAACCTTCCATCTACCATTGCTCTTGCAACCTACATGCTCCAACAGCCCTGATGTTTCCCTCTTTGCGAGCTCCGGCAAACCATTAATGAGCGGTCTCTTCCTGGTGGATTGATTCTTGCAGCCATTACAATCCAATATGGCCACCACATCAATAGTCAGATCTCTTTCCCCATACCAAAATGTTGTCTTAAACTTACGGGGTGCATCAGACAGCTACAGTATGCCGTATAAGAGGCATGCTTCCTTTAGACCTTGTTCAATTTCCCTTTAATCAAGTTACTTGGCTCATTTCATTTTGCATACTGCTGCACACTAGTATTTGACTGGTTGATTTCCAAACTAACGGCTGCACAAATCCAGCTTGCGTGTCTACTTATACCCAATAACTTGTTTTCTTGCAAGAAAAGTACTTCAAAAGGACACGACCTGCTGTATTCCTGGGATTTTTACTTTTACTCAGTTCCCAGTTTTTATTGCACTCTGCTGCTCTCTCCTTTTCCATTGATCCCTGTATGTTGCTACTATACCAGACCGGATACAGCGACCTTTAAATACCTGATGCAAGAAGGAATTAACTGTACACAAAGTTGCCCATAACAATGCTACTCCTAGGAACGAATATGTTTCCATCCCTATGCAGAACATCGACCATGCTTGTCGGTTTTCCCAGCTGGAAGAGCAATTTCAAACCAATATGCAAGTTTGTACTTTGTAATTAAAGACTGGAGGATCCCTAAAGTAAATCAAAATTTTGTGAATTTACACAACAATCGAGTACAAAAAATGTGGCTAATAGAGCCCTGTGTGAATTAGCTCCCAATCCATTCTGTATCCAGCTGGTGACCAAACACAATTAAGTTGTGTGAGATTGTGCCAAGGCTGGCGAGCAGTCTTCAAATGCCTGCACTGATATTGTAGTCTAATAAAGAAGAAGTAATTTCGTATTATGATGGTATAATTCATGAAAAACAAAATAAATTGTTATATGTAAAACATAAGCTTATATTTCATAGGACACTCATGCGTTAACCTAGATTCTTAATAGGGATTTCTGAAAACTAGAAGTGATGCCCCATTTTGAAAATGTGCCACACTTGTATTAAAGACCAAAACAAAGCAGTTCTGGTATCACCAGAATTGTATTGCCACTGCCAGTGTTGCCAGAGACAGCACCGATACAACGAGCACACTGCTACAAGTATGACAATTTAGAATATTCAATGCCCCCAAAGCTATCAAAATGCTTCGGCGGCATGTTTTAGCTGTTTTTAATGTATACTGAATTATTAAACAATTGCTATTCTGATCATCTTTAAATTATGCAAACAGCGCCACCACGTGTCAGTTGTCATAAGTGCCAGTGTTGACAATTAAGTGCCGTTGCCGAGCACCGGAAACTACCGGCCCAAATTAAGGGACTGATTACGATGGTGGGCGGACTATCGTAGCTGTGTTTGGGACCGCCTGCCAGACATGCGGCGATCCCACACCTGTGATTAGGATGCATCCGCCATACTGGCGGGAGTATCCTGGGCTTTTAACATTGCGGTCGGTGCTGCAGCACCGTACACAATGTTACATGTGCTTGCACTGCATTTCCCTGCACTACATGGCAAGCACCACGAGGTGCCTGCCACTTGGTGCATGGAAAAGCAGGGGGGGGTACCACGGGTACCCCCGAGTGCAGCGACACTCCCCCAAACAAGGGGGGCCTGCAACGGGTCCCCCAAACCCAATCCCTGCCAGTCTTTCCATGGCAGCATCGCCGTCATGGAAAGGCCTTTCAATACCCACATCCTAATTTGGTGGATGGTGCCTGTTAGGCACCACCACCATTTTAGGGGCCCTGCACCGTCCGCCAGGCAATCTGTGCGATTGCCTTTGGCGGTGAAGTGGCGGATAGGACTTTGTGTCCGCCGCGGTTCCCAGCGCCATCCTAATTTGGCAGTGGGTAATACACTTTGTGATGGCGGAAGAACCGCCACTGCCGCCCCGGCGGTGGTGGTCCTTCCGCCACCATAATGACCCCCCTAAGAACTGCTATTTCCCTTACCTCCCGAATGTTTTGCACAGAAGTAAGGAGAAACGAAAGTGTAGGATTTGCCATTAAATTTTCTAGCTTTGTGACTCTGGATTTTTTTTTTTTTAAGTTAATGAAATTGACAAAATCTAATTTAAAAACATTTGAAAACAAATTCCTGACCCAAGGGAGTTTCCCTGATCACATGCCCTGGTACCACCTTTACTTGGAACGCTCATGCCTTTCCAAAAGTTAGAACTCCTACTGGATTCCTTTTGCCTGTAAGTTCCACCTGCATCCATAAGTGTCCACAGATCTTCATTCTTCCCTCAGGCTGTGTTTTAAGCAGTTGTGGATCTAAAGGAATCGTGGATGCACACAATGTTTTAAGAATCAAGCCATAAGAGAATAGAGTTTGTGGTATTCTCAATAACCGTGATTCACTTGATGAATTATTTTCTCCTGTTTCCATCAGTGACTTAAATCATTGCCACACAAATGCACAACGCATGACATAAACAAGGTATGGTAACACCAAACTGCAAGTAGCCAATGTTTTTATATATCAAATATACGAAAACACAGTTATTGAACTACAATTAATCCATTTGCATTGTGCAAGAACCCATTTTCTAGAATGCAATAAGGAAAGCGTGCATTGCATTCTTATTTTTGCATGACAGAGCTTTGACAATAACATTCTCACTTTGAAATGAATCGTGAATTATTACCCACATATCTTGTGGTTTTTAAGTTAGAACCTACAAAGTTTTCCCAGCACAATGGAGCCAAAATATTTGCTGTATTCACAAAAGAGCCATCTGAGAAAACCAGTGGTTAGAGCGAACATCACAATAAGATGTGCTGGCTTCTATCCATGTCTCACACATTCAATGCATTAAACTGCATCTTAAAAGTTTCACTCAATAAAACTGACTACATATATTTTTTTAAAACATCAGTTATAAGCCTATGACTGATGAAATATTTTGTATTTAAGTTTTTTTACACTTTTATTTTCCTTCATTTCTTTTTTCTTATCCACCAGATAAGAGCCCTGGGGCAGAGGTGTTGGTTGTTCCCTTTCGTTAGTGTCTATGGGGATTGGCGGGGGAGTCTCATGAATCATCGCATCCTTGTCTTCCAATTGGATGATTCCCTTTGGTGAAGAACAAACACTGTAAGCACACTTGGGTAGGCCATCACTTTCCATTTCAGTGGGAAATGTGAAAAAAGACCTTAAGTGAATTCATCACTGTAGAGCACCAATGCAGGGAGGCTGTATATTTGGGAAACCCAAGTAGAGGGATTTCCTGACAATGCTCTAACGGCTTCTCAGATGAAAATAAGTGGTTGGAAGATATATAGGTGGTTGGAAAATAAATAGTGACTCTGACCCTTCGGTGGAAAATTATTACTTTGTGCGAACCCTTTCCTATCAGGCATATCAACCAGCCAAGAGAAACATTTAATTTACTGTTTTATGGCATGTTTCTGTAGAGAGACCATAGACGGAGCCTGAGAGCTTGCAATTATGGTCAAAATGATACCATATAGACTAGTATCTGGGTTTAACAAAACAATAAGGTATTTCATGATCATGCTGAACTGTAATGAATGTAATGAATAGCAAAAAGTTTCAGTGTTATTACTTATGTGTAGTTTTAATTGAAAGAAACACAAAGTTTAATCATATACAGGAAAATATATCTAAAGTAGGGGTCGGCAGAACTCGCCGAGTTTCATTCTGCGTTATTCCGCAGATTTACATAATACTCTGCAAGATACCACAGAGTTCTTCCAACGGGTAGAAAATATACAGCTGGCACAGCAATTTAGCACCGGTAGCGTGAGCAGTGCTGAAAAATCAGCGCAAACAGGCCATTCGAGTTGATTTTGCTGCCGCTCGAGTAGAAAATCTATTTGAGTGACAGCAAATGTACTCAGGTGGCAGCCCTCAAACCACGACGGCTCACATTATAAATTCATCCTAGAGGATGCCAAATATCACTTGCATTTTTTTGTAGCATTGTGGGGAAAAAATGCCATCAAGCGGAAATTTGCAGAATTTGTCCGATTGATGTGTCAAAGAGTAACACAGAGTGACAAAAATTATTTTCTCACATCCCTAATCTAAAGCAAACCAATTTAAATAGAATATACATAAAATAGGCATGTTGTGTTTGTAAACAGGATGTGATTGCAGGCAATTAGAATGGCAAGTGCTTAATTTGAGACGGTGCACTCATTTTTGGAGTCCAGCACTTATTTTTCCACATTAGACATTTAAGAGCAATAGAGTGAAAAACAAACCAAACGGAAAGACGGAGGAAGATAAAGACGTAAACATCTTCACAATAGAAACAAGTAGGAAACTGAAAGAGTGAGATGAAGTGAAAGGGAGTGTCTGGCAGCGGACTCACCCCTTGGATGCATGGGACGTGCGGGAGCCATCCGACGCATCAGTACTCATGTGCGTCGGATGGCTCCTGCACGTCCGACGCCATGGCACAGGGAATCCCTCTGGTGCGGGCACCAGAGGGACTCCCTTTACTCTTCAAGAGCCTCGGGATCTGGGGGAAGAGCTTCCCCAGCTCCCAAGGGCAGCACCCCCCCTGGTTTCCCAGCTCCCAAAGGCAGCCCCCCCCCCTCTGGTTTCCCTGAAATGACGATCAGTGTGCACATTGCGCAGACGTTATTTCAGTGAAACTGAAATGAGCCAAGAGGATCATTTCAGTTTCCCTTTCTACATGCTCAGGGGGCTATCTCAGCTCCCTGAGCACGTAGAAAGTCAGGAGAGGTATCGTTGGAATGGGGAGAATCTCCCTAGTAGATCCCTGCTTGGGGATTGCCCCAGGAGGGTGATCCCCAAGCAGGGATCCACCCACTAGGCACCAGGGAGGGGGGAGCTGCCCCTTGGACAAGGGCCTTTGCTCCTCCCATATTAATTTAGGCACCTTTAGTCTTTCTGCACCCCTGGGGGGCAGATGGGGCAGTAACCCCCAATCTGCCCCCCCCAGGGTACAGTAAGCCCACTGGATACCAGGGATTTTTTTTTAACATTATAATTAGGGGTGGGGGCTGGCCACTATGGGCATGCCAATGCCCCCAACCCCAGCCACAAAATGACAGTCTTTCTGCCACCCCCTAGAGGGGCAAAAGCCCCCAATCTGCCCCCGAGGGACAGAAAGCGCACTAGATACCAGGGGTTTAAAAAATATATATTTTTAGGGGTGGGGGGTGCTCAATATGGGCATGCCAATGCCCCCACCATCCGCCGCAAAGGTACAGGCTTTCTGCCCCCAGCGAGGGGCAGATCGAGACAGTAGCACACCCAATCTCCCCCCCGGGGGCAGAAAGACCACTAGACACCATGTTCTCCCCCTGATGAGTTTAGGGGTGGGGGTTGCCCATTTGGGCATGCCAATGCCCCCACCCCTCCCCCCACAAAATTCCAGTCTTTCTGCTCCCCCAGGGTGTAGAAAGGGGCAGTAGCCCCCAATCTGCCCCCCCCCCGGGGGGACAGAAAGCACCCTAGATGCCAGGGATTCTTTTTTTTTTATAGGCCTGGGGTGGGGGCTGCCCAGAAGGGGCATGCAAATGCCCCCACCGTATCCCCTAAAGAAAACAAAATACATTCTGCTCCCCCCGGAGGCAGATGGAGGCAATAGCCCCTGATCTGCCCCCTTGGCGTGGCAGAAAACCCACCAAGAGCCAGGGATTTTTTTTTATATTGGTAGGGGTGGGGGCTGCCCAGAATGGGCATGTCAATGACCCCAACCAACAAAATAAAATGCTACAGTCTTTCTGCACCTCCCTGGGAGGCAGATGGGGCAATAGCACCTTATCTGCACCCCGGGGGGGAAGAAAGCCCACTAGCCACCAGGGATTTTTTTTCTCCAAAGTTCGGGGTGGGGGCTGCCAAGAATGAACATGCCAATGCCCCCTCCCACCTCAAAAAAAGATGCCACAGTCTTTCTGCCTCTCCCAGGAGGCAGATGGAGGCAATAGCCCCTGATCTGCCCCCCCCCCCAGGGGGGGTAGAAAGCCCACTATGCACCAGCGATTATGCTGGCTTTTTTATATGCAGTGGTGGGGGCTGACCAGAATGGACATCTCAATGCCCCCGACCCCCCAAAAGAATAGCCACAGTCTTTCTACACCCCTCGGGGGCATATCAGGGCAAGAGCCTGTGATGTCCCCCCTCCAAAGAGCAGCAGAAAACCCACTAGGCACTGACTTATTTTTCGGAATGTGCTTACCTGTGGATTTTGGGCCTTAGCGCAGCTGGTACCTAGGGAAACATAACAAACCTATATATTTTTAAAAACTAGACACTGAGGGGAATCCAGGATGGGGTGTCTTGTGTGACTCTCACTAGGTTCTGTTACCCAGAATCCCTTGCAAACCTTGAACTTAGTTAAAAAAACACATGTTCCTCATTTCTGTGATGGAAAGTTCTGGGATCTGCATAGATCCACAAACCTCCATCCACCACGCATTCCCCAAAGTCTTTTGAGTAAAATGGTACCTCACTTGTGTGGGTAGGCTTAGTGCCCGCGACAGGAAACAGCCCAAAATGCAACCTGGTTTTTTGGCCCCGGGCTCACCGCCATCTAGGGAAACCTACCAAACCCACACATTTCTGAAAACTAGACATGTTGGGGAGTCCAAGGAGGTATGGCTTTCATGGATCCCCCTATGTTTCCCTACCGAGAATCACCATGCCAGCACAAACGTCCTACCAAACAGTGTTCTCCTTAGTGTCCCAAGTAAAATGATACCTCACTTGTGTGGGTGTCCAATGCAGAATTGGCTAAAAAAGTATTTGTAAAAAATTTAGTGCTTTGAATTCTTGGTGCTATACCCTTATTCCCTATATTTTGGGCTCTTCCCAGTCACAGGGTCTTGCCCCACTCACAGTTGTGAGTTATCAATCTACTCGGGAGACTAAGGAGAACACTGTGGGAGAGAACAGTTGTGCCGGCACAGTGATTCCACCCAAACATATGTGAAAAATGTGTTTTTTTCATTTAAATTTGAGGTTTGCAGGGGATTCTGGGTAGGGAAACGTTAGGGGATCCACACAAGCCATACCTCATTGGACTCCCCAGGGTGTCTAGTTTTCAGAAATGGGTTGGTATAGTAGGTTTCCCTAGATGGAGGCAAGCCCAGGGCCAAAAAACCAGGTGTTCCCCCCCCCCCCCCCCCCCACAAACCAGGTAGTTTTGTTATAGGTAAGTTTGAAGTCTTTATAGTACGATTTGGGCCAGTTCCTGTTGCAGCCACTATGCCTACCCACACAAGTGGAGTACCGGAGTACCATTTTTATCAGGAGACCTGGGGAAACGCTGTGTAGAAGGAAATTTGTGGATCCAGGCAGATTCCAGAACTTTCCCACAAGGAAATTTGAGAAAAAAGTGATTTGTTCAGCTAAATTTGAGGTTTGCAGGGGATTCTAGGTAGGGAAAGTTTAGGGGGCCCACGCAAGCCATACCTTGCTGGACTCCCCCGCCCGAGTGTCTAGTTTTCAGAAATGTGTGGGTTTGGTAGGTTTCCGTAGATGGCCGACGAGCCCAGGGCCAAAAACTCATGGGACCCCCCCTTGCAAAACCAGGTTGTTTTGTGAACGGTAATTTTGATGTCACCTCAATAGGTTTTGGGCCCTTGCCTGTCGTGGGTACTTGACCCCCCCCCCCACAAAAGTGAGGTACCATTTTTCTCGGGAGACCTGGGGGAAATGCGGGGTGGGTGGAAGTTTGTGGATCCATACACTTTCCAGACCTTTCCACCACAGAAATGTGAGGAAAATGTGTTTTTTAGAGAAATTGAGGTTTGCAAGGGATTCTGGGTAACAGAACCTGGTGAAAGCCAGACAAGTCACCCCATCCTGGATTCCCTTCGGTGTCTAGTTTACAAAAAAGTATAGGTTTGCTAGGTTTCCCTAGGTGCCGGCAGAGCTAGGGTTCTAAATCTACAGCTAGGCACTTTGCAAAAAAAGGGTCAGTTTTCACTGTAAAAATAAAGTGTGTCCACGTTGCATTGTTAGCCGTAGGACTACCCACACAAGTGAGGTACCATTTTTATCGGGAGACTTAAGGTAACAGAGTCCGAGAGCAACTGTTATTACCTGTTGACTTTCGATGTATTTCTGCCTTCCAAATGAAAGACAATGTGTAAAAAAGAAGTAATTTTGAAAAATGACCTCTAATTCTCATGCTAATATGGGTACTCACAATTTCGGAAATGTGCAAATATCTACTGTTTCTAAACTCTATATTTTGTTTCAATTTCAGAAATACATAGGTGTCCCTCATACCGATTTTTCCATGTATATATTGTCACAAATTAATTGCTATATACCCGGTACATAAAAAAACATTGCAAGACGCTGCTCAGTTACTGGCTCAGGTTTTGGTGAACCTGCAAGTCCTATATATCCCCACAACTAGAAAGGTCCAGCGAATGCAACTGTATATTACTTTCAAACAGCTGTCATATGTTTTTCCCATATTCAACGGTTAGTTTCAATAAAAAAACCTTGAAAGATCTACACAAATGACCCCTTGCTGAATTCAGAATTTTGTCTACGTTTTTAAAATGTATAGCTTTCCAGGATCCATTATAGCTTTCATACCCATTTCTACCATTAACTGGAAGGAGATAGAAAGCACAAAAAAATAGCAAAAGTAGGTTATGTCCCAGAAAAATGCCAAAACTGTGTAAAAAAAAAAAAAAAAAAGTGGTTTTCTGCTAAAAGTCTGCTTGTCCCTGAAAGCTGGGAAGATGGTGATTTCAGCACCACAACCCCTTTTTTTATACCATTTACAGGGGAAAAAAACCAGACCCTTTCATCTGTAGCCCTTTTTCCCCCATTTTGCCCCAAAAAACAAAAAAAGATTTAGCTGTATTTAGCAAATTCCTGGGTCCCCCCCAGGGGGAATCCACAAACCCTGGGTCCCTTTAGAATCCCATTATGTTGGAAGAAAAGGACGCACATTTGGCTGGGATACCTTATGTGGTCAAAAAGTTACGGGGGCCTAAGCGCGAACTACCCCAAATAACCAAAAAAAGGCTTAGCGGGGTGGGGGGGGGGGGGGGGGAGGCCTAGCAGCGAAGGGGATAAAGAGACATATGAGGTGGTTTCAAGACTTCCAGCCTTGGGTATTCGGCGCGCTGACATTCAATAATGCCTGCGGAAGGTTTCGGAATAGATCCATGAGCACCAGCACTCATTCTTTTCGGAATTAAACAATGAAAATAGAGCTTTCAACAATTGGAGCTGCACTCCTACTTTCATTTTGACTATCGCGACAGGGCGGTATTATTATTTAAAAGGTTAGGCTGTGAAAGAAATGCGACTATAGAAAAAAAAAAGCAGAAAGAATGTAAAAGAGCTCATGACCAGGTTAAAAAAAAAAGTGTGCACGGGACCGAAGCTACTAGCAGGTGGGCTGTGGTGACCGGGGTAATGTATGTAATCATTTCTTTACATTGTTGTTCCATTTTGTATGATCATTTTGAAAAATAAAATCAAGGAAGAAAAAACACAATTTTTTCGATTCTTCTATGGATTTATTCTACATTAGTGTGTGAGTAGTATAAACATAAACTTTCTAAATGCGTCTCATTTTAAAAATCAAAATGAAGCCAAATTGAAGCGATGTTGTTAGATCAATTAATCGTACAAATTCATTATGATGTGGCGCTCTATGCGCACTACTGGCATCCACCCAGAGGAAGCCAGGAAGAACGAAACCGGTTTTTGCTTCTTCAGGGAGTCATTATCTTGGAGAAAAATCAATAGAAAAACATCATAACTCCTTTCCGTGTGCAACTGTTTCATACTGACCGAAACCTTCATATTTAACCTACAATATACTAAGCAACATAAAACAAAACTATTTATTGGATCACTGTTGTATATGTGTCATCAAGTACTTTAGTCTCAAATCTGCCGAAGGTCCTGCCCTTTATCCAGTGTCAGGCACGAACTCTTGCCCTACCAACCACTGACCGGCCTCTACAATGATATCCATTGTTCCTTATTCTCGGTTTCTCCATCCATGCCGGGAACTCTAAGAACAGTCATCGAAAAATAGCATCTTTGTCCAATGCCATATTTATATAAAACATTCATGTGATGTATACGGTTCCCCTCCTTGGCTTCTTTCCGCATACGAAGCATGCGAAAGAAATGCAGTTTAGCACAGCGTACTCCCACCCACGTGATGCAATTAATGTTCAAGGGACATTAATGGAATGCAAGGGGACATTAATGGAATGCAAGGGGACATTAACGGAATGCAAGGGGACATTAACGGAATGCAAGGGGACATTAACGGAATGCAAGGGGACATTAACGGAATGCAAGGGGACATTAACGGAATGCAAGGGACACTAACGGAATGCAAGGGACACTAACGGAGTGCAAGGGACACTAACGGAGTGCAAGGGACACTAACGGAGTGCAAGGGACATTAATGGAATGCAAGGTAAGATCCACATCAGCATTTCCATCTGAAAATGATCTGTGCACAAGTGCGTTAACGCCCGAGAGAATTATTCCCCTGCAAGAAGTTATTTATTTTAGATGACTAATAAACATGACAAATACACCATTCAGAACAACATTGGTGCAGTTGCACAGAGTGTTTAAAATCTCACTTATTTAGATGTTAAAGTAAGTACCAATTGGGAAAAATGTCGCGTTCTACCAAAAAACTCAACAAAAAGTTAAACACCGTTCCAATTTAAGTTCTTTGAAAATATAAAATTATATTTAGACAGTCCAAAACAAATCTGAATTATAGACTTCTGCTCCCCACTGTTTAGTTCAGGTATTAATATCAGTCACTAACAATCTTCCAAAGAGATCTGCTACCGAGGAACACTCTCCCAGTGTATTTCCATACGGTAATAATGACATATGCCTTTGACTGGCATCATTTCGGAGTAGGGGTGGGCGGAATTTGCGTAATCGCGTTACGCAAATCTCCGCGAAACGGTAAAAAATCTCCGCGAACACGCAGAAATTCCGCGAACACGCGGAATTGCTTGTTCGCGATACTTTTTTCCTGTTCGCGATCGCTGTTTGCGTGCTCGGGGTGAAATATCTCGCGAACACGCATATTGAGAACGCGAACAAGCAAAAAATTTCGCGAAGTCGCGGAAAGCAGATTTTTGGGCAATTTCGCGTTCTCCGCGGGACGCGAAATTACCCAAATTCCGCAAATTCCGCGAGCGGAACGGAATTTACCGCCCAGGCCTATTTCGGAGTGCACTCAAACGGAATGCCAGAATTTCTGGCACAGACATATTTATAATCTTGGGCCTGAGAATGTTCGGTCACTAATGAAGAAAATAATTAAAAACACTTTTTTTTTTGGTCTCGCCATATAAGAAACCAGTCAATAAATTCAGTTCAGGGAGTCAGAGGCGGACATTTTGAAATGGCTAGAATTCTTTGTATTATCATCAGAAATCAGGGCTACTTTAAGGGGAAATAGCAAAGCGCTTTATGGGCCTCCTACAAATCTCACATTAGTACTAAATAGACCAGGTAAGCTTGTGCTTGTAGACAATACCCAGCCCAACTGTAATAACTATGATGAATATACGGTCAGACTACCCTAGAAGGCAATCAGACACTGCCCCAAGGGCTGGTCTGACAGGTCAGTCTGTGGGCCGTTTTTTTCTGTCTGCTTGTGTGCCTCTTTTATGATCTGGTGGGGCTATTTGTATTGTTGATTTACATTTTACGACCATAAGCAGTCTGCAGCAAGCACAAGTGCATGCAGTCCCGCATAGCCTGCAAAACACATATACAACGCATCCTTACAAGCTGAAAACTGCCCCCATTTGCAAACAAGGGCCACCTTTTTAGTTGTCTGATTTGCTTATGGTGGCCACTTTTATTTTGGTGCCCAGGCCTATTTGATTTATCCCAGTCCAACCCTGGAGGAATCTATACATTAAAACCAGGGCAGACTTTTGCTTCTGAAACTATAATCAAGGTTACTAAGTATAAGTCAGTGAACTATCCAAAGGATAGTCCACCAAACCACAAGAATGCGCAAATCAAGCTTTTTAATGATCCTATTTAGCTCCTTCAGGGAAAACGGCTTGATTGCAATACAAGGTCTGAAAGACCCAGACAACGAAATACACTTTCTCCAAATTACTGACCACTCCTGGACCCAAAGTACTTACCTCGAGGGTGATAAGCCCACTTACTGGTCATCCTCTGTCACAAACACCTGAAGTAAGACTAACCCAAATCCATGTTCAAACATATCTATTTGGACACTAATCCCCTTAATAGGGGCAAATACTGTAAGAACAAAAGATCTCTTCCGAGGTCTCAAAGGCCCTCTAATAATCATGTGGACAGTCAACCAACAAGGAGTGCCTTGATGGTGTTAACTCGGCTAATGGTGCCACAGTGACCATAGAACCGCTCTAGTAGAATCAAGTCTCCATGAGATTTGGAATGGTGAATCTTCACCTTCATTTGGCCATTGGGAGATTCCCCATCTACAATGCAGGGGCCAAATGAACTAGCACTTTACTCAGCAACCCTAGCAGACTATAATATTCTGCCTTATGTGGATTAGCTGGATTTGATCATCTGGTTAGCCCATTTTAAAGCTACAAACATTTCTTGAAAGGAAGGAGGTACTCCTTTTAAAAGGTGCTGAAGGCAGAAAGATCATCCACATTAGCAGTGGTGGATGGTACAAGTGGTGGTGGAAAGTAACAAACACCTTTCTGCATTAGGCACAAAAACGTAAACGCTCACTCTCAGTATCTACCTAGACCTCCGCCTGTTCAAACTTATTCTCCAAAAGAGTGATGCAGTCTCTCAAGGACGCTTGCTGTGTTGAATTTGTAAGGATCACTCGTGACACTTTGATTTGCTCGGAGATGAGAGGAAGCTTGACATCTACGCGACTCTGCTCCTGTCCAACTAGTAATTCAGGAGCAAACCTGCCCTTTCCCCATCCCCAATCGGTCTTTCGAAGCAAACCTCAACCTGGCATCTGCTCATCAAAATTGAGAACGGCTTGTATTTAATTCTTGGTGACGCCATCAGCCTTGCAGAAGCATGGCGGTCATCTGCCTGATTCGGTCCTGAAGCCAGGCTGTCTTTTGCCTGACTTTTTGGCTCCGGTCACATTCAATGCTCACTGATTTCTTGTTCACAAGGTAAACATTTTACATAAAAAGTAAATGCCGGATGCAGATTGAACTATAAGAATGAGGATTGGAGACCAGTGGGAAGGTCCTAGTTCTTGATAGTGCTGGCCTCATGCTCATACATGTCTGGCCGTGGCCAGCTTGCAGCTGCGGCCCAAGCTGGTATGGAGGCTTTCATAAACATGGAATGCCTTGGACTTATTTTAACTGCAATATTGATTCGGCTTTCTTTTTAATCGTGCACTGGTACGGTGTGCACTATGGTGCCTAGGACATCTCAGCGCTTCACAGTAAAATAACATACAAAAGCATCAAATAATAATACACAAATTATAATGCAAAGCAAAAATAAACCGAACAGCAGAGGTCCGCAGCAGACAAATACACTGGACATTCCCTACATGGAGGAAAGTCTTGGACTCACCTGTGCGCAGGTGGGAGTAGATTCACACACAGGTGGCTGGGGCTGTGTTTTAAACCCTACATCACGTCCGACGGTGCGGGGGGAGGGGGATCCATAAAAGATATAACCAATCACTGTGTGGCTTCAAATAAACCCACACCATGATTGGCCATGGTCTTCTTTAATATGCCCATCTCCGCACGCACTGCCTTTGAATGTGGGGCATAGTAGTAAACAACCTGAGAGCCACACAAGGATTGGTTGGAGCAGGTGCAGTCAGCGCTCTGAGGGAGACTCCGTGGTAGCACTGCCATGCCCCTGGCTGCATAACACAATGCAGGTTCAAGGGGATGAAGTTCGCATGCCATGCTGGACACAGTAAGAGACCTGTCCAACCCGACATGAGCACTTCCCAAACATGCAGCCTACCAACAGATAGGTTAGTTACACCCAACACCCGACCGAGACAACACCGCTGGGGCTTTTTTTTTTAAATAAGGAAAATAAACATGTCAGCATGTTGCAGCTTAGAGGGGATTGTGGGGCGGCGCTCTTACGCTCTTTAAGAGAAACTGCTACTGCACATTTGCGACACGAATTTCACTCATGGCAGCTACTCCCTCACTGAACATCTTGTGAAAAGTGACTGGCTCTTTTTTTCATTCAAGAGCAGAGTACTCGAAAGCCGTCTGAGAGGATAAGGTAAGTGACTATGAACCTTTAGTAAGGGATTAATCGCTCTAGGATCCAGCATTCGGTCTACCTTGGCCTTACTTCTGTCCTTAACCTCAACTGACATATTTTAAATTGTCTTTCTGAGAGTTGTACCGTTCCCAGAATTGATATCACCAGTGTTTCAGGCCTAAGGTCACTCATAATAGGTCAGAGATGACTTCTGCCATTATGGGTGAAGAAATGTACACAAATGGGGTCATAGTTTTAGTTTCCGTGGAACATGTCAGGGATAGGATCAATTTCCTCCTCTTCGATTTTAGTTGCGACTACGATCAGCATAATATCAACTCATCTATGGTGAAATACATTTTTTTCCAGATTTAAAATTGTTAGGGTGGCCATATCATACCACAGCTTGATAATTTGTCCCAGGCTTCCACATTCTTAGATGCCTTTTCCAGATACTGGGTAATCTCGGACCCTATGTTGATCACACAGCCCACCACTTCATGTGAGGTGGTTCTAGAGTTAATGTTTCTTCACATGATGAAGGGAGCGTCTCTCAGGTTACCCAAACAGTAGGGTAAATATCCCAACTGATACTTGCTCCTTTGGTACATCATGGTATTCAAAGAACCTGCATGCCTGTAGGATTGCCCACTCTCTTGTCAGAGTTCCTTTTAGCCCACAAATGATGTGTTGCATTGCCTTGCTGAATCCATAAACCAACCCTTCGTTCTGGAAGGGAACAAAGGCCAGTAACTTGCATGCAACTACACAATCATCCCTTATTTTTTCACATAAAACATTACCAGATGTTAATCTCACTGTCACACAACCGTAAGTTGGAATTCCAAGCTGCTAAAATGCCCATCTGTGCACTTTAGACTGTTTGGGCCTTAATAATCCTGATAGAAACACTTTCCAGAATTTTGGCTGCATTATTGACAAAAAGCTGGACGAATATAGTTGCAAATATGGTCTTCAGGTCAAAAGGTTCACGTTGTCCGCACTAATAACAGTGACATCAGGGAAGCATTAGCCAATCTTTCCAACGTACCACTTAATTGGTGTGTAAAAAAAAAGTATTGCTAAGAAACCTTAGTGACACCCAGGCACCAAGTGTCCTCTAGTGATCAGAGCTTTGAGGTCTGTAGGATCACTGAACAGGAGACCACCCTCCTAGTAAAATCTCTGACGTTGGTCAGCTTTTACTGCAAGAGTTGTAAAAGCTTTTCATTTCTCTTGGAGTGCTACCGGTCTCCTACTAGTTCAATAGTGGCACATACCCAGTAAGCTATGTAGATATCTACAACTCGAGGAGCTTCAGCTGCAATGCAGCCAGGCCAGACCGTCCCTCTACATCACAAGGTGGAACTCCTGCTCCAATGATACTATCTCTGAGCTGGGAAACAGCTATCCTGAGTTGTTGCTTCACAGTCAGCCCTACACTCTATAATGTCCTAATATACAACCTCTCAGATAAGTCGTGGTAAGGATGCGGTCCACCGCCAAGGTTGGGCTCCAAGCTTTCTTCTCTGAGCAACAATTTCTTCGATTCAGTTGTCAGCGTAGCTAAGGAAACCGTCTGCTAACCTTTCAGAAATCAGAGTGTGGCATGATATTTTCCTGGAAAATATTGTACTGGTCTAACAAATTCAGTTACTTCCACTTGCTAGTGCTTACGAGTTGGGTTTCTACCGCTTTCAGTGTAAATTCCGAAAGTCCACTAAATCAGGACATGCTGCAATTACATATGGCTATTGGATGAGGTACTAACTAGAATCTCAGGGCCAACCTTTATTCCCCAACCAAAGAATCTATAGTGCACTCGAAAATGTCTATCAGGCAAAGTATTATACTTCTCAAACTACACACACCTCTTGTGGGAATAAACTCAGTATGCGTAGGTCTCAAGAAAATAAGTTGCTTACCCAACTAGATAACTAACTTCTTAGGTCTGAAAGCTGTACCTACTACCTTTCCCTTATCAATTCTGATTTAATATGCTTTTCAGATAGTATGCAATGAATGGCCTGAACACGATTTGGGGATGCTATATGGATTTTGCTGAGCTTAACTATGTATCACTGCACTACCATACCCATTATCAAATTATGCTGGTTCTTGATTTTACTTTTGATTGGTCACTTTGGGTATTTACATTGCATGGACTGTTTTCAATATGGACTTTAAATCATTTACCAAATCGGTTGAGTGTTCTTGGCCCTATCCCAAAGCACCGGACACAATTCTGTGCGTATGTAGGGATCTTCCTCAGATCTGCCTCCCTCACTTGATTATTCTACCTTATTTCCTGTTCAGAATTATAAAATAGCAAGAGAGAGATGGGTAGTAACCCCCAGTGTTATTTTCCCCACGATTTATAAAATAGCTATGTTGCAAAGCACTAAACCAAACAACCATGTCATCCTTTCCACATAGATTGCCAACCCTGCTTTGAGGAGCAGGTTATACCAAACCATTGGCAATACTCACTCCTGCTTGATGCTCTTTCTTCAAGTAGAAGCTGTAGCTCTTTTTCAGGGCATCTAGTTCAAGTTGATGTGTTTTGCAAATGAGTAATTTTCAATTTGTGCATTCTCTTCTTACTCTAAATTGTTTTGAGTTTCCTCTGTGCATCGGTTTAAAATTAAAAAAAAAAAAAAACATGTATGGACACCCACTAAAATACTGTCCAATTTTCTTGGCTCTCTTTATATTTTATGTGATCTTTGGAGTCCTGATCATAACAATGTCCTTCCTTTCGTAGCCTTCAGATCTGCTACAAGCCGCTGCAGGCAAGAGCAGTGGAGCGGTAGGGCCAGGTGAGGGGGGGATTTCGAGAGGCAACTACGAGGGAAAAATTAATTATTTATTTAATTTTCCCTCGTAGTAGTCTCTCGAAATCCCTCCTCACCTGGCCCCACCGCTCTTACCTGCAGCAGCCATGGTTGTCTGCTACCAGCTTTAAGACATTTCCTTAGTTTCATTCTTTGTTATTTTGAGTTACAGCAAAAGTCTCCTCTCCTTTCACAGCTGCCCAAGAGCTCAGTCCTGGTAATGAAGCCAAATAAAGCTCAAGTTAAAAAATGATGCTCTGCTATTTTGAGTTTTTATTCATTTCTTGATTGAATTAGCAATTTAAAAAAGTTTCTCAAAATCTATAAACTGAATTAACAATATGGGATGGGGCGTGGGGGCAGAGAAAAACCAGAAGTGACTTAAAAAAAAAAAAAAAGTATTTTATTGATTTCCCAAACAATACAGCACATATATATGTAACCCGAATAAACATCGGTTTTCATTTTGTTGTGTCTACACATCAATATTTTGCTGGCATACTAATCTATAGGCCTCCTGGCCCTGCCAGAAAGTTCATGGAGTCTATTAGCAATTGCCGCTAAATACAAGCATTGTCTGGTGCTAGGAGATTTTAACATTCACATGGACAAACCAGCCGAGCAGGAGTCTATCAGGCTGCGGGAATCTCTAGATATTTTCAATTTGGTCCCTTATGTCCACCTCCCTACCCACAAGAAGGAACATATTTTGGATCAGATTTTCTCTAATGTAAAGATAGAAACAGACGCCCCTCTCCCAATAGTATGGTCTGACCACTTTCTTATAGGTTTTAGAGTCTGTAAGGTGCCGTATTGCCCTCAATTTCAGGGGAAGCCCAATCCCAGTAGTTTTAGACCTTTTCATCAGATCACCCCGGAAGCCTTTAGTGTTGCACTTAGTCAGCACCCGATTCCCTTCAGTGGCAACCTCAAGAGTGATGTGCTCTGCCTGGAGAACTGGCTACAGTTCCGCTCGAGGGAGCTTGCCCACCCCACCACTCGCTCGGCAAAATCCGCCTCTGCCCCTTGGTTTACAGAAGCCCTTAGAAAGAGTAAAAGTGTCTGCAAACATTTGGAGAGAGCCCGACACGCTTCAATTTATATATGGCCCCCCCTCACGCACCTAACTGAGGAACATGGCGCAAAAATAGTATCACACGCAGAGGATACTCAGTTGCTGTTCACATGTGAGAAGGGCGCCATTTTAAAGGTGATGAGATCAACATCTGCTTGACAGAGGTATTCTCCTGGCTAAGACGGAACCAATTAAAGAGCAATCCGGAAAAATCAGAGATCATTTTCTTTGGTCCCTCACCATGCGAAGTGTGGCACCAATGGTGGCCTCTGGACATGTCCATCCCTGCAACTTCAGCAAGCTCTTTGAAGAACTTAGGGGTCAAGCTAGATGTGAATTTATCTATGAAGGCTCATTTTCAAACAGTAGCTGGTTCCTGTTTCGGTCTGCTAAAAATGTTAAAGAACTTTTATCCCCTACTTCCAGTTACACACAGGAAGACTGTAGTCTAAGCCCGGATTGTATTGAGGCTGGAGTACGTCAATGTCTTGTATCTGGGCCTTCCTGAATATTTACTAATCCGCCTGCAGGTGGTCCAGAATACCGCGGCTAGGGCAATTCTCATGTTAGGACCCAGAGCGCAGATGTCCACCCACCTGAAGTCCATGCACTGGCTGCCGGTCCGGAAAAGGATACGGTTTAAAGCCCTGGTCTTGGCTTTCAAGGCTCTATATGATACTGGTGTCTTCGATATTAGGAAAAGGATTAAGCATTATGCTTTGCGAAAGACTGAGGTCCGCATCGCAGCTTCAGGTGATTATTCCCAAGTTGTCTAGCTCCCGCATGGGCGGGCGGTCGCTCCTTCCAAGTGCTGGCCTCCCATCTATGGAACTGTCTGCCATTGCCACTCAGGCGGGTGCAGGATTTACTCCGCTTCAGGAAGCAGCTGAAAACTTGGTTATTCCAGCAACAGCCAGGAGCCTTTTGCTCCTTTCTGATATAGTGCCGTTGTCTGTCTTGAGGTCTTTCAGCGCCGGACACTCTGTGGAGTAGCTGCATGCTCTGTAAGTACCTATTTACATCACATCACAACCAATCCCCAATACTCCCCCCCCCCCCTCACCCACTGAGGTCACTGGCTAAGATTACTCTAAACATCACTCATTCATCCTTTCCAAAGCTTCTTAAATTATTTCGTACATCCTCTCCGTTCAGAGATCACCTTTTACTGTGCATAGCGGAGATTCATTTCGGTTTCCCAGTCGCTCACCATTGGAATAACGGATGACTCTCATTTAGGTCACACTTCTCTTGGCCAGGAGATAACTCAGATTAAATAATATCCACTGATAGGAAGATGCATCAGATACACTCCATACACCCAGCAATATCAATTGGGCTTCCAAAGTTATCTGAATATCAGTAGCACCCTCCAACCGATCAGTCACCCCCTCCCTGTACTCCCGTAGAGTCGGACAATCCCAGAGTGTTTAGGGGATCGTACCCCTTTGTTTACACCCTCGCAAAAATCTCATCCAGCACTCTACCCAATTTATATAGGAGGGCTCTTGTATATTATATCCTATTTAGGATATTGAGCTGTATCGGTCTGTAATGGACCTTAAATCGCCACCCGACTTAGGAACTGCAGCGCCGCTCCCACGTCATAATCCTCTAAGTCTCCCACTTCCCGCTGCCATCTTACCCTCAAAGGTTCCAGGTCGCCTTGCGCATTTCTTATAAGGGTCTGTAAGGTGAAGTAATTGCTTTGGTACGCATTGACCCCTGAAGCAGTTTGCTTTCCAGAGGAGAGGCCTCCATAACGTCCTCCTCTGGTGCAATCCTCGCCTGTAGCAGGTGTCACAATTGGATGTACTTAAATGCTTGGGAGGATAGCTTCTCTTATTCTACTCTAAGATAATGAAAAGGTACCACCCTATTAGCATCCCATACATCCGCCAACGTACTAAGCCCTACCGCATCCCACTGATGGAAACCACTAAGATTAGACACCTCTCTCAGTTGTGTGCCCATACACAATGGAGTTCCCAGGTTGAGGCATCCATGCTATCCCATTTCTCTATTGAGCTCATGCCATATTGCTACAACCGTTTTTGTCGCTGAGGCAGTCTCAGTCACCTTCCCATCATAAAGAGCATGCAAATAGCCTTTCTCCACCAACATCTCTCAGTCTAAACAAAACGCCGGGACATCTGTCTGTTCATACACCCAACCATTGACCACATGTAGTTGTGCCACCTCATAAGAGCGCTTAACATTAGGTAGTGCTATGCCTCCCTCATATGTAAAACGCTCAAGAGTGGAGAGTGCTATTCTTGGGGCGCTTCCCTGCCATAACAATTTCCTCAGTAGTGCATCCACTTCCTTAAACAAAACTTCTGGGAACTCAATATGGGCTATTCTGCAGTGGGACAGAGCCACCGTTTTGAACAGCGCTGCTCTACCCATCAAGGATAGAGGCAGCCCCCTCCAGTGCCCAACATCCACCTTCAGACACCACAACAGTGATGCAAGATGGTCCTCAAAAAGGAAGAACTCCCCTCTCGAAATCCATAGCTCTCGATATTTAAAGCAATCCCTTTCAACCCTGAGCTGCATAGGAAGGCCATACCCAGTCCTCCACGTACCCACCGGGTAGATCAGAGATTTTATCCAGTTGATTACTAGTCCAGAGTATTTCCCATAAAGTGAAAATATTTTGCCCAGGCTTTCCAGGGTCCTATCGGGGGTTCACCAGGTATAGTAGCACATCATTTGCATAGAGTGAGAGACTATCTTCCCACAGGGACTCCCATCTCCAATCTTCAATCTGTGCATCTACTCAGCTAATTGTTCGAGCACCAATGTAAACAGCATGATGATAGGGGCAACCCCGTTTCGTTCCTTTCCGGATAGTGAATTCTGGGGAGAGGAACGTGTTCACCTTCAGTCACACTTTAGGCTTCGTGTAAAGGAAACAAACCCAGGCCCAAAATTTTGGCCCGAATCCCTTTCTCTCTAAAACTGCAAACAACGAAGGCCATTCCACTGAGTCAAACATTTTGTGGGTGTCAAGATAGGGCCACCGCGAGAGGTACCTCTACCCCTCTAGCTACCACTATATTGTTCTGAAGTCTCCTATAGTTAACTGGATTTCTGAGGCATAAACCCATTCTGGTCTGGGTGTACCAAGTCCTAAATCACCTGCCCTCAATCAGTTTGCCAGGGCCTTAGCTAGAATTTTCACATCCACATTCAGGAGGGAGATGGGTCTGTAGGAATCCCAACTATCGAGAGGTTTCCCTGGTTGCTGGACAGGTACTAGTGTTGCCATCCTCAAGTCTGGTGGGAGTTAACCCTTCTCATATGCTTAAAAATACATCTTGTGTAGTGGGGTACAATTTTTGCAAATAGCCAGCGCAAAAGCTCCACCCGGAGGCCATCAGCCCTGGTTTTTTCCCCAGAGTCTAAATGGGAGATCGCCATGTGCACCTCGCCTTCTGTCAATTCATCCTCCAATTCCAGCACCTCCCCCCGTCTAATTTTCTGCAAGGACAGTCTCTAATAAATTCCCTCATCTGCAACTACCGTCTTGTGGTATGTCCCCACGATGTTATCACTGCCTCATGCCCTACCTCTAGCTGGATCCACCAACTCAATGTGTGACCTCTCTGCTTCCCTCTCTACTAGCCATGCCAAGAGTTTGCCTGCCTTATTGCCTATGTCGTACAACTGCCACTGTTGGGCCATGCACATCTGTTTTACCTCACTTGTTGCTACTGTTCTATATTCTTCCTGCTTCCTTACCAACAATAGATTTAACTCATTTGTTGGTGACTGGGCCTGTCTATCCTCTAAGATTCTAATTTCTCTTCAGGTCCAAACAATCATGCTCTCTTTTCCATTTGTCCACCACCTCTCCTGGAATTATAATCCCCCTTACTGTAACCTTGCAGGCCTCCAATAGAGGGGCTGTACCACGTGTTATCTCGGCATTTTATAGTCTAAATCTGTGACCCTAGAAAGTCTGGTCACTTCCGAAGGGGAGGTCAACTGCCAGACCGCCATCCGCCACTCACGAACCCCTCTCGAGCGTGGGTTCTACAATGTAATTTCCAATGGAGAGTGGTCGGATATACCTCTCGCCTTGAAAGTCACTTTTATGAGTCTAGGGAGTGCCGAGATGGGCGAAAAGAAGTAATCCATTCTGGAATGTACATGGTATGCCCCCGAGTAGTAGGAGACCCCTTATGATCATGCAGGGAGCGCCAAACACCCTCCATACCTAGTAACTGGACAAAGCCACTCAGTTTGGGAAACAGCCTTTACAATGAGGTTTTTACTTCGTTATGCCTTTAACAGGCATTTTTAGCACGTATATTTTTACAGCAAATATGCATTTACAATGTATGCCAATAACACATTTAAGGTAAGTTGGGAGAGGGGTCTCACCCCACAAATACATTGTTTTTACATCTAAAAACAATGCGTGGTATTGGCATGCGTTGTAAATGCATATTCGCGGTAAAAACATTCGTGCAAAAAAAATGCGTGGCAAAGGCACACAATGTATTTACATGCTTTGTACCATTGTACAACCCTCAGTTTCCCCTGCATGAGTTTGCTGTAATTGTCTAAAGTGCGTCTGGTCTAATCGTGGGTCTATGATCATGTTAAAATCATGCCCCCAAGCAGGGTCATAGCCTTCGGGACCTCCGCTATTACATGACTCAATACCTGGAGTACTTCCATCTGGAGTCCTGGTGAGATGTACATATTAATCAATCCTAGCGTTTCTACCTCCCAGTCCCCAACGATCACTACATAGCAACCCATGTTATCCATTTACACCCTAGTCACTGTAATTGGATGGGATTTTTTGGCAAATGTTGCCACCACTCTAGACCCAGTAGTGAACCCTGCATGCACCACCACCTTGTAGTTCCCTCGCCCCAGTGGTGGTGCGTGGTTTCACCCTCAGAGTCTCCAGTGAGAATATCACATCACAAGTATTGTGTGAGCACCTTCTCTACCAACCCACGTTTAATGTTATGGCCCAATTGATTAACATTCAATGTCTGCAAGGTAAGATCATTCCCACCCATATCTGTTTATAGCGTTTCACCCGCCCCCCAATGATCTTCTCTCTGTAAGCTCAGTGACCTCCCCAGCAAAACCCCACCCATCTCAAAACATATCAACTTTGGAACTTGCCCCTTACTCCCACCCCACCATACCCTACCGTGGTCTTACAGCTGGCTGCTCCTCCATTTCACTATACGTTGTTCGCCCACTAACCCAAATTCTTTGTTAATCCTTATTGTCTGCCGAAGTTCCAAAGTCCATGGCAAAGAGGCAGGCCAATAAGGCATAGTAAGAGCATCCCCAATTCCAGTCTGTCTTAGTATTACTTTTTTTGGCAAGGTAGGGAAAAGGCAATCCTCAATATCACCTGTGTCCCCAACAGAGCTCATACTATATCCCCCAAAGTCATTAGTGTCACTACCGGTTGCAGGTTCTCCCCTCCTGAGGCTCCAGACTCTGACTTCTCCTCACCAGAGTCTTCCGCTCTGCCCTGGAGGACATCTCATCTGGTGCCCAAGCTCATATTCCATATCCGGTGTAGCACTTCCACCACTACCTCTCTCAGTAACCATTCGGTCCCTGGGCAGCCTCTGGGACAAATTCCATCCGCTGCTTGCGTCGGTTCTTTGCTTCTTTCCATTTTGATGTGGAGCGACCTTTCTGATTTCCTGTAGGGGCGGGTGCCTTAGTGCTCCATCCTCTCCCAGACCCCTGATGGCATGGAGAAAAAGTATGTTTCACCATGACACTGAGCCTGGCAGGGAAAAACAATGCAAATTGCATATCCAAGGTTTGTATACATCTCTTAACGGCTATAAACGTCACTCTGTTTTTGCACCACTGTGGCATAATTCAGATAGAGAGGCTGCCTCGAACTCCCAGGGCTGTGTGATTTAGCCCTCTGCAGGATTGCATTTCTGTCTCTTTAGTTCACAAATCTTGCTACAGCTGCCCTTGGAGGGGCCCGGGCAACGGCAGATTGGACGGCACATGGAAGGCCCGCTCCAACGTTAACCATTTAGAGGGTTTCCCTTCAAGGACCACCGTGGCAAGCCAGTCCTTAAAGAAGAATTGAATTAATGGTCCCTCCACTCTAGAAGACCAATCTCCCTGATGTGGCTTCTCCGTGAGCGGCCCTCCGCATCATTGATGTTCCCTCAGAGCAGCGATAGTTCTTTTCTAAGCTGTCAAACGCGATCACCATGGTCTATAACTGCGAGTCAACTTTGCACGAGAGTCTATTCTGTTTCCACCGCTCTATAGACCAGTTTCCTATGGTCTTCCCTACGGAGGTTCACACAACACCTCTTTAGTGTCTTTGATAGCTGCTAGTAAAATCGCTGTGTGAGATTCCAGCCCTTTCTCTGCTGCTGGTGGTAGGTACTCCTAGTGCATCATCCTCTCCCCTTTTCACCTCCCAGGGGTACGTAGTACACTGATTTATACTATGCTAATAACTGTAAAAAATGGTTGTGAACACAATCAGGTTTCATTCAGCTACCATGTATTTAATGTTTACTATTTCATGTATTTGTAGTTAAATGATAATCTATTGAACAAACAAAATACTACTACCTCCCGAGGTATGTAAATCACCATCCTACTCGGATTTGGGCCACCACCAGCAGGGAGATTAATTACTCAATTTAGCATTGCTATCACGTTGTGAGATACATAATCAGGGCTGCCTCAGATAGGGCTACGGTTTTCGCATGGGGTTACAACCCGTCTTTGTTACTTCAACCACTCCTCCCTGGGCACGGGCACTCCGTGTCTATCCTCACCGTTCTGTAAGCCAATGTGTAATATTCACCATGCTTCAACATACCCCACTCTCCAACTTGAGCCGTCCACCTCTCTCCATATGTCTGGCCCCAGGAACGGCTCTTACAATATCTCCAGGCTTAGTTTGTTACCAAGAAAGAGGTGATAATCACCCTCTGGCCTCCTTCGATTGCTGTGTTGAGGTCTTCTCTTGCTTATCAGCCCTGCAACTCTCTGCATTATCCTTCAGGTCCACTCCTGCTGTGTCGGGGGGGGGGGGGGGGGAAACGGGTAGCGAGGCTCCCCTTTTCCACCGTCATTACTAACTCACAAGGGGCCAGGCAGGGTCTCTCTTCCCTAGACCCTCAGTCCAGTGGCGGATTCTTTAAGGAGGTTTCCATGGCCCTGTCGTCTCTTGAAAGTATTAAGGTGCCCAGTGCCCTTTCTGCTAGAGTGTGGAGGACAAAAACGCTTCCCTCCTCCTTGTTCACTCCAGCCCAATGTTTGTGTCCTTTTAAACTAGTTCCCCCAGGATCCTCAATGGCTCGCGGCATTGCTTTCTCTGTTGGGGAACACACTCCCGGGTAGGGCTCCGGTCCCGATGTGCGGCGTTGCTGGAAGCCATATCCTGGCCCCTGCTCCCTTCCTACCACTTAGGGTTCCGGTCCTATATCCACACAGCCTGCCCCCAGATACCGGCAGCTCACTAGCTGCTTTGACACCATGATGTGTCCATGGGCTGCGTAATCGCGGCTCTGTCTGTCTTCGTCCACCACTGCACAGATGGCTGCTTCTCGTCATCTGGTGCAATCTCCCCCACTCTGGTGGATAACCAGTGCTCACTGGATGAGGGGTAATCAGGATAGTGCCAATATCGGCAACAGTTGTCACAAAACACATAAGTACATAAATAAACCACACAACACTGTATTGTAAGTGGAGAAATATTGCTGCAGGTTTATTAGCATAACCAATATGCAAACATGGTGGGTTATCTTACGGGTAATCCCAGAGCAGGCCAGCCCCTATGCCGCCTGCCCGTCTGATAAGCCTAAAGTCACCATGGCAACGCCGAATGGTGTATACCAAATATTGGGAGGGGCCACCCCTCCCATCCGTGGACCCCCAGTCCACTTGCTTCACACGCCCCCCCCCGTGAGGGGTGGGCGGAGCATACATGGCAGCCCCCGGTTGCTCAGACCCACAACCGCCTGTCGGCTAACGGGGCGCCGTCGTTCTTCCAGGGGACAACGCTAAAACATCCCTGGGTATCCTGGCTTAGCACCCCGCGGTGCTGCTGCATGATGTACCCTTTGGTATGTGCAGACCCTGGATCGCCCTGTAACTCCTCCTGCAACACAAAGTAACATGTTAGAAAACCTAACCCCCCCTTTGTACCTCCGGGCGGAGGGGCGGGCAAGGCGAACGAGAGGGACAAGAGGGCGAGGAAGGGGCGGAGACAGTATAAATACCCCTGTCCCCTTCCCGCCCCAAGTAGCCATCTGCTGGGGTCTCCCCTGGCGGACCCAGGGACTAGACCTCTCACCCCTGTGCCTTCCTGTGGCACTAAGGCGGACGCCCTTTTAGGGGTGGGGGCTGCTGCGCAACCCCCCCCCCCCCCCCCCGGGCAGCCTTACAGATATCCCGTCACACTGGCCTCAGAATGCTGGAGCTCCACGGTCATGCCGCTGGCTCCGTGTCTCCCAAGCCACATCCCCCAACATTTGATTTTAATATGTTCTATCTAAGCTTCTATAATGGCCAAATCCAGCTATTCGTTGACGCAATATAGCAACAAGGCCTCCAAGGTATTTTTGGCAGACTGGTTGAGCTGAAGCCTCCATGCTATAAGAGATTCTGGAGGATACAGTAAACAAATGATTAAAGAAATAAAGAACATAAAAAACACTAGAAAAAAGCCAGGGATGACAAAAAGAAACTAGAGACAAATTATATTAAAGGTTCAGTATAGTTTTGGCATGGAGTCCAATAATTTTTGGTTGTTTTAAGGACCAAATAACATTTGCAGCGCCTGTATTTATTTTTAAATACAAATGGACATACAGTTTAAAATACCCACTTGAGAGTCCCAGGCAATATTCATACAAAATTGGGTGAAATGGTGCAATTTTGTTCTCCTGCAATTTTCCCTAAAACTTTCTCAAAATTACACTTTTATAGCAAAATGTGGTTTGCCAGTTTCTCGCATGGCTTTTTCAGGGTAATGTGTATCTTGCCTAAGGAAGTCTTACGAGATAATGAAAGGAGACTAGTTCGAGCAGAAAATGTTTCTCAGCATGTCATTTTCTGTGCTATCGAATCTGCCACTGGTATCTATTTTATGCAAGTTGCAAACTCACTTTAAAAAAGTTACAATAATGCGCATAAATGGAAAAGTTGGATGAATTTCACAAATGTTGTATAATCTAAAATTAAGAAATTTCGCAAACTTTGTCAGCATAATTAAAAATGTGCCCAGAGGAAATTCAAAAAGACTTTCGTAGCCTTAACACTGTACACTATGTATTGTAGTTGAAAACCCCAAGATCAAGAAACCACTCTCAGAGTTGGACAAAGCCAAATTGTCCATGGCTGGGCTCAAGAAATGTCATTCTGCATCCTGGATCAATGTCCACTCTACGTTTTTAGGGCTGAGTTTCCAAATGGAAAATCAATGGGGTTGGTGCAACCTACCAGCCAGTGATTCATTTGTAAACAAGAAAAAAAAGAGAATAAGTGCCTCGTCTGGAGACCGCTTGCACCAGCCCATTTCTCCGGTTAGTGCCGCCTAAAACAGAACCAACTACTAACCATGAAAGTGGGGAGAGGATGTGGTGTAATTGCCAGAGCTGCCAACTTTGGAGCTGGGGAACCAGGTTGGAATCTCAGTGTCAGCTCAACATCCTGTAATTCTGGCGAATCACTTAATCTCCCTGTGCCTACCATAAATTAATGCGTTCTTAACTGGTGCTCATGTAAAGTGCCGGTGTTGATGATTAAGTGCCGGTGTTGAGCACCGGAAACCATAGGCTCAAATTAAGCACTGCTCCCAGCTCTTAATATGTTACCAGCTCAGCAGTCAGGAGTAGTGGCTCAGGGCTTCCATGCTCACTTCAACACTTATTCCTTTGAGATGCTTTGTTTGAGACTACATTTTCTTACTTCTCTCACAGCTAGAGGAGATGAGGCACAACAGCTACCATACAAATATTTTCAGGACTATATAAAGATTCCAACCAGCAAGGCAGCTCCTTTAGTCCAACAAAGAGCCTTATGCATCAGGCTGGCCTTTGAGACACGTCAGAAAACAGGCAGTTCTGTCTAGGTATCGTCTTCAATCTTGCAAGGACACTTAACAAGATGAAGGGTTCTTAAGGAGGAGAAGTCCAAATTAAATTGCAAGTTTCATTAGTGTGTATTTCTGTGCCCAGTTTGTAAACATATTTTTTCCTGCCACTGGTTAACAAGGAGAAAACTATTTTTATTGCGGGGAGTGCTTGCCGACACCAACAGTGAATGGAACTTAGCACTTTGCCCAAGACTTTAGCAAGAGTTACTTAGCATGGACAACAATACTCCTGTTTTGTTGATTTCTCCACAGGATTTGATAAGGCTGGCAAAGCCATACTGGGCTCAATGTTGCAATCACTCCTAGTACTGCCAGTCTTTTTCGCTGAACTCTATTAATTCACTTCAGAAAATGTGGGCAAGGTTTAAAGTGTTGTACGACTGACAGAACAGATACCAAAAATAATTATTAAAATAGGGTGTTCTGCTGGAACGTACCTTGGTTAGATGGTTTGTAGCAGAACTGCCGCAACTAAGATGAATTTGAAGTAGTTTTCTCCGAAAGTCAAGAACAGCTAGATTGATGTACATGTGTATGGAAACAAATTGACTGGCATTAACTCATTATCCCAATTATGGCTTCAGGGACAACTCAGTGCACTTCAGGAGCACTATTTGATGGGTTAAAAATAAGCACTAAAAAGGACAAAGAATGATGATCTTTGCAGAAAAAAGAAAAATAATACATACGTGATAGCTCAATAGTAAACACAATTATCAGTTCTGTACTCTCTAAAACGCTGTTGAAGAAGGGCCCTTGGTCAAAATGAGCAATTGCAACATCAGATTTTATTTTCTGTTTGGCAGTGTATCTCCTAAGAAATTACCAAAAGTACACAGAGGGTAATGGAGCTCATTTCCATGGGGAGCTGAAATTATGTTACTATACTGGAATCCAGGCTGTTATGATCTGGAAATAAAATGTTTAAAAGTTATAACATGCATTTGGTCTTTTCTATAACTCTATGTTCTAGGCCTACCAGCATAGAGGTCGGGATCAAATGTGTGCAAGGAGGACATAGTTCACTTCGTGTGGAAACTCCATGCATGGAGAGAGAATTGAAGGTCAGCCAGAAGTCAGGGTCACTAGAGTCAAAGCATAGCTTCCCACTGAGGTAGTTTTAGGATTGCCTCAATCTCATACCTAATATAAATGTAGGATCATAAACTTGTGATTTTTGGTAGCTAAAATGCCAGTAACTTTCCTTTTCCCTTCTTTGAAACACCGAGGCTTTTATAAATATTTGGGGACAGTGTAGGATTGTCATCTTAGACTGAAACTATTGAAGCATAGTTTTGGGATCAATATTATTAAATGTTTATAAAGCGCACAGCTACACCTGGGGGTTTCCTGGCACTAAATATCAGGCCAAGGACCGTCAGAACCAGCCATTCAGGGCGGCCATGTTTTCAACTGTGTTTGAAATGTTATTAGGGAGTGACATTGTCTCAGCGGTTCTGGGAGGGAGTCCCATAACTTGGGCCCGGCTAAGCACACAAACGCTCTCCCATACATGACTGTTTTACTGTTGGGATCACACACAGGGACAAAACACTAGAATGAAGAGAACGGGCCAGATGATGTGATTTAACACAATCCTCCAGGTAGCACGCACAAACCCCTGCTCTTGCTCTGTGCACATAACACAAGGTTCTTAACTGAATTTGCTTCTCTATTGGCAGCCAGTGCAGCTCCCGTAGCAGACCCGCTGCCAAGATCTGCCTCTAAAGCCTATAAATCATCCTTGCTGCAGAGTTTTGGACCACCTGCAACCATCTAATGAAGGATTTGTCTGTCCCCAAATAGAGCACATTGCCTTAGTCCAACCTCAACATAAGTGCCTGTACCACCATGTGTTGAGCTGAAAATGAAAGTAACCAAAAGATCTTCTGCAACCATTTAAAAACAGCAAAACGTGACAGCCACCTTCATCACCGGAGGCATCATTGACAGCTTATTGTCAAGCATGAACCCCAGGTTATTGAACTTGGGGGCTGGATCTGGCAGAGGTCCCATATTTTTTGGCCAATGATTGGGGGCCCCACAGGGACGAATTCCTTCCCAGCACCAGCACCTCTGGCTCATCTTCATTCATTTTTAATGAATGGTGGTTCATCCACTCTGCCACCTTACTCAAACAGGAGTTCAAGGCTTCCGAGGTGTGGTACTGTGCAGACAACAAAGAGAAGAGGATTTGTGTTTCATCTGCATAAGAAAATAACGCGAGACCACAACATTCCACCAACTCCGCCAATGGGCGCATAGATATATTTAAAAGTGTTGGGCTTAGGGGGATCATAGAAGGACTCCTGAAATAAGAACATGCCACTCTGAGGAGTCTGTGGCAGAGAACACCTGGAAAGACCAGTCTTCTAGAAGGATATCAACCAAGACCGGGCCGTTCCCTTTATGCCTCTCAACCAACCTCTATTTTTTTTATTTATAAAGTTTTACATAGCGCGAACCAGATCCCGAAGGATATCAGAGCGCTTTACATGAGGATCAATTGACTCACAAGTTACATATTACATCCAAGCATAGTAAGACACAGGAACCGAGACAATGTTGCGGTAATTCATCATAGGGAGGGGGAGGAAGATGACACAGCGAAGAGACGGGGAGAACTGTGCCCAATGTCTAGCTGGGTAGGTGACGGCCGAGGGGAGAGACCAGGGCCGATCTCTTTAGCTGTCTAGCAGCTCCACCGGGCATTAGCCATGTTGCTCAGGTCTCAGTGGTCAGGAAGAACAAGCATAGCAGATATTCATGGATACAATCATTTCAGTTGCATAGTCAACGCGGTTATGTAGCGCTGGCTAGACCCGGAGGTATCAGAGCGCTCTACATGTGGTTCCACAATGTTACAAAATTACGTCAGTTACAGGTTACATCAGTTGTAAGAAAAAAAACATTAAAAGAGCATAGAGGACGAGGTAAATGGAGTGAAGAAGGGTAAGGGGGTAGGGTAAGGGGGAGGGAGATACAACTGAGAGACAAAGGAAAAGTCTGCCCAAGGACCGGCTGGGTAGGTGATGGCTGAGGGGAAAGTCCACAGCCCATCTCCTCTTTAGCTATCAGGTAGCTCCATCGGACATCGGCCATATAGCTCGGTCTCAACAGAGAAACATTAAAGGAGCATAGAAGACGAGATAAATAGAGCGGAAAAGGGTAAGGAGGTAGGGTAAAGGGGAAGGAGGAAGATATGACGGAGAGACGAAGGAGAGTCTGCCCAAAGTCCGGCTGGGTAAACATGGGACACAGTATCAAAGGCTGCACTAAGATCAAGAAGAATCAATGCAGCCATCTCGCCCTCATCTAGGAGCTGTCTAAGATGTTCCATAACTCCAAGAAGCCCAGATTCAGCGCTGTGTCCCATCCTAAATCCGGACTGAGAGGGATGAAAAAGCTTTTGTGACTCTACGAAATTGTAGACTTGTCTGTTGACATGCTTCTCCATTAATATCGCCAAGATGGGAAGCATCGAGACTGGTCTATAGTTCGAACAATTCTTCTGATCTAAATTCTCGTTCTTCAAGAACGGCCTAAATAAGGCTTGTTTCCATGCCTGTGGGATCTTCCCGTGCATAAGGGAGGTGTTTGGGGTCCTATTAGAACTGGCTCTAGGCAACTCATCTTGTAATCTATTGTCTCATTGCATTACAGAATATACCAATTTATGGGTTTGTGGAATGGGGATGGATAGAATACTGAACCCTTATGTGTGCTACATCCCCTGTTATGAGAATTCTAAAATGGCTGAAATGTCCAGGTCTGATAGGTCGAGTAGGATGAGGGCTGTGGAGTGGCCTTGGTCCAGGAGGGTGTGAATGTCGTCTGTGGCGGCGAGTGGGGTGGTCTCTGTGCTGTGGTTGCATCGGAATCCAGATTGAGATGGGTCGAGGACGGTGTTCTCTTCAATGAATCGTGTCAGTTTCCTGTTGACTGTTTTCTATGCAACTTTGGCTGCGAAGGGGAGGAGCGAGGTTGGAGGGGTCAGCTGTGGGCTTCTCGAGCAGGGGTCTGACTTCTGCACGCTTACAGTCATTTGGGAAGGTGCCCGTTTTGAAGGTGGTGTTGATGGTGCATTGCAGTTCGGGTGCGATGGTGGCCGTGACTCTGTGGTAGATTTGAGGGGGGCAGTGGGTGCCCCAGAGTGGATGCTTCTCATGGTCGAGGCAGGGTCTTCGGCAGTGATCGGTGTCCAGTTTTAGATGGTGGGCTGACTGGTGTTTCTGGGAGGTGGGGGCGGTTTGTGGCACCTGGTGGATGGTCGATGAAGTGGTCGTAGAGGTTTTTGATCTTGAGGTGGCAATAGGTTCCAAGCTTGTCGCATAGGTCTTGGGATGGGGTGATGCCTGTGGCTTCGCTGTGTGGGTTGTTGAATTCTTGAATTACACTGAAAAGTTCCTTGGAGTTGGCCAGGATTTTGTTGTGGATGAAGTTCCTCTTGGTGGTTCTGACTTGGTTGTGGTAGTCCGTCATGGCGTCCTTGTAGGTGGTATGGTTTTCGGTTGTCTTAGTGTTTCTCTAGTTCTTCTTCAGTCATCTACAGGTGCGTCTGGCTTCTTGGAGAGCGGTGGGGAACCAGGCGGCTTTCCTGGGGCATTGTCTGTCAGGGTTGCATAGCGGGATGAGCTCGTCTGCATAGTTGGAGATCCAGGTGTGGAGTTCTCTGGCTGCGTCGTTTGCGTCGGATGCCCAGGTGTGGTTGTCTCGGGTGAGGGTGGAGTTAAGTTGCTCGTCAGTAAGCTTGCTCCAGTTCCTTTGTGGTGGGCGTGGGGCTGGTTTGGGTGCCTTGGATTTGTTGATGGCGAAGTGTATGCAGTGGTGGTCGGTCCATGACGGTTGCGTTGTGTGGCTGAATTGGACGCTGTTTCCTGCCACGAAGATGGGGTCGAGGGCGTGTCCTGCTCTGTGGGTCAGTGTGTTGACCTGTTGTTTAAGTCCGATGCTGGCGAGGTTGTCACGAAGGATAGTGGAGTTGGGGTCACTGGGGTTGTCGAGGCAGAAGTTCAGGTCTCCAATGAGTATGTAGTTTGTTGAGGCGATGGTGTGGGGTCTGATAAAGTCAGTGATGGTGGTGACGAAGGGTGCTCGGGGGCCAGGGGGTCTGTAGACGAGGGTTCCTCAGAGTGTGGATTTGGGGGTGGTCTGTCTCTGGAAGTGCAGGTGTTAAGCAGAGGGGTAGGTTTCGCTGGAGGTGGTGAGGCGGAGGGTGCTCTTGTGGGCGATGGCGAGGCCCCCTCTTGGGTGGTTGGGGTGGTCTTTCAACTGGATCTTGTATCCATCTGGGATGGTGGTGCGGAGGTCGGGGGCAGAGGATGCGTTGGTCCAGGTCTCTGTGAAGAAGGCGATGTCGGGCAAGAGAGAGTAGAATAGGTTCCAGATTTCCATGGTGTGTTTGTGTACGGAGCATACGTTGAGGAGGATGCATTTTAGGGTGTCGTCGGTGCTTGCGTCGGCGGTGTTGGAGGCTGGGGTGGCGGTGAGGGTCTGGCGGCAGTGGAGCCAGGAGAACTGGCCGTGGGTCGTGTTCGGTAAGGCCTGTTGGCATTCTCCAAGTCTTCCAGGGTTGAGTGCAAGGAGGGTGGTGGTGTCGTAGCGAAGGCTAGTGGGAGGTCCAGGGTTCCTGGCGTTGGCCGGGGTCTGGTCGCAGCCGGGCGCAGAGGGGATTGCCTTTGGCACACCGGCAGCATGCCCCTGCGGGCGTCCGCTGCACGACCGTTCAGCAACAGCCATTAAGTGGGGAGGGGGAGGGAGGAGAGGCTGAGAGGTGGGAGCAGGGGAATTCCAGGAGCAAATTCCCGGGGGGGGGGGGGGGGGGGAATGGGCCGCAGGGGCAGCAGCAGCAAAAGGTGAAAGGTACAGGCAGGCACAGTGGTTGAATTAGGGCAAGACACAGATTGGCACAATAACAGTGGCACAACAAGGAAAAATTAAGAAAAAAATAAAAGAGCTGAGAAAGGTTACGGGGGTTGCAGGCAGTCTGGTCCCAGTTGGAGTGGGCAGCAGGCGCAGGATGGGGTAGCAGCCTCGAACCTCCCAAGAAGGAGGTCGGGGTCTGGCGGCAAGAGACGGCACCGCGGAGCTGCGGGGAGAGAGTGGACCTAGACCGAGGGTGGAAGTACACAAAATCTACATTCAATCAAGACTTTTCAACAGAAACAGTCACCATGCATAAACAGTTCTTAGACTTACACCCCAGGCTGAAAGAAGTTGGATACAAATATGGTTTATTTGACCCAGCAGTTATACACATATAGAAAAATGGTGTAACTAAATCGCTCACTTCACCAGCAGACCTAATTCCATATCTTGATCTCCATACTCCAGTGGATTCTCACTCTTTTGTACCCAATACTTGATTATCCAGGCCGCATAATTACTATTGTTTCTTCCTTCCTACAGCAGGCAACATGGTGTTCCATCTAATTTATGGATTGTACATTTGTAGTTTCACCATTTTCTTTAATGTGTTCCTCTAGTAGTGGTTATATGTGTTTTGTTTGTCTTTATATATGGGCTTTTTTCAGTTCTACTTTCGCTCACTTTTACTGTCCTATATTTTTCTCCTATTTTATTGTAATCTATATGTCCAGTATACTTTATCATGGCTAATAGTTGTAAGTGAAATGTTGCTTCTCTAAATGATAAAGGATTACATCATCCAGTAAACAGACAGAAAATCCTAGATTACTTACATAAATGTAATACAGACATTTGCTTTATACAAAAAACTCATATTGAGAGCAACATTTTGGATTCCATGAGAAATTCCTGGGTGGGGAATATAGTTTCTTCACCAGCAAAAGGTTGCAAAAATGGTGTGGCTATCTTATTTTCTCACAAACCGCCATTTGAGATACTACCTACTGCTTCTATCATGGATGGAGATTATCTTGTATAAATGGAATGGTATCTCTCAGTTGCTCTTTTTAAATAGTATTTTTGTATAAATATATTTGCATGCTGTAATTTTGCTGTCTTTATTCTGTATAAAAGGTAATGGTATTTTGTATAAGGCCAATGACATGTTTTTAGATTAATTGGAGATTTATTTTAAGTAGTATTGTGTATTTTTGATCTATATGTATATGACATTTTTGTGCTGCCTTATTGGCACAATATCAAACTGTTAATAAAATCAAACATCAAAATCAAACATCTAGATTATTTATCATCTTTCCAAAATGTACTCATAGGATTTCTAATCTCATCTTTCCAAAATGTACTCATAGGATTTCTAATCTCAGAATAGAACCTATTACTAGATCAGACTATGCTTTAATCTCGTGCTCTCTGATCTTAGCTGACATTCCTTAAGCTAAACACCGATGGAGATTGAATAATGATATTGTATTCAATGATTCAAATCAATATAAACTATTATTTGGGATGCATTTAAATATACATAGGAGGTGTCACTATTTCTATAATGACATACGAGAAGTCATTTAATGCCAATTTATTATCATTAGAACAACAAATTGTCATAACTAATAAACATTTTATAACTTTTTTAGATATGCAATTTAAAACAAAATTGAAAAATCTTCACTACGAATACAATACTCTGCTTAGTAAGCGAGTGGGCCTTCATCTCTGCAACCAAAAAAATCAATTTCCAATTTCATGCTAATTAAACTGGTCCTATATTTCCCAATTATTTACAAACTTAAAAACCTGCAAATCAGATCCATGCTATTTGTAACTCCACAGGACAACTACTACTATCCGCCACAGAGATAGCTAAAGAACTTCAACAGTTTTACTCAAATCTTTATAGCAATACTCAGGATGCTCAAGATGCAACAATAAATCACTTTCTTCCCCATTGCAATTTACCACCATTATCATTCATTGGCAGAACTAACCTTGATGCCTCTAACTATAGAGGAAGTATGATCTGCAATTAAATCCTTAAATTCCAATATATCACCAGGAACTTATGGTATTCCAGCAGAATTCTACGAAACTTTCACTGGTCAGGTATTTCCAGTGCTTTAATCTTTATTCTGGGATTTTGTTGCCAATGCTTCTGCTGAAGGATCTTTTAAAGATGCAACAATTATGGTTCTCCATAAAACAGATAAAGATCACAAACTACTTCAAAAACTGCCATCCCATTTCACTTATTAGCCAAGATTGTAAAATATATGCCAAGATTCTTGCAACTAGATTATCTCCTATACGAAATCCTATTATTCAATCAGACCAAACAGGCTTTATTATAGGATGACTTTCAGCACACAATATTAGACTTGTTTGTCACGCTATTGCTTCACTCCATGACATTAAAATCATAGGTGTCTCTTAGCATTAGCTGCTGAGAAAGCATTTGATAAAAGTTAATTGGAGATTTTTGTTCAGAAATATCTAAATGTTCTGTGTTGGTACCACATTTATTTAAAATGGTTCGAGCATTATATTCTTCTCCCAAGGCAATTATATATATTAAAAGTACTAATTCTACATCTTTTAATTTATTTAAAGGCACATGGCAAGGTTGTCATTTGTCTTTACCCATGATCTTTGCTAGCTATAGAATCTTCACTATGTCACATTCGTAACCGTAAACAAAAGGTTTACTATTCATAACACAACTATTAAACTTTCGGCTTATGTACACAATATTTTACTGTATAATAATGATCCCATCACCTCCATACTCATACTGAAACTTATTGAAGATTACACCTTGGTTTCTGGTTATCCATTGAACATTAATAGGACCACATTTTTCCCTCTAAATGTTTATTTTTTCAGCTTTGATGACTGGAGGAGTTCACGATTTTACTTTCCTTGTATTTGGGGGAAGGGCCTGGCTTCCAATTGAATGGCTCTGCCATTGAAAGGGTGATTTCCCTTCATTCCATTTCTTTTATGCTTTCGATTGTTCTCATTCTTATTTAACTATTTTAATCTACCAGTAGTGATTAGCAGTGATTAGCTGATGGGGAGCCTGCAACTAATCTCAGGGTTTGCCGGACCTTGGTTTCATTTTAATTTGCCCAATCCTTTTGCTCTCACCTGATAATGCTGAAGCACCATCGTTCACACTAGCCACTCCCCTGCCACGCCCACATCACAACAGGCTACATTAATGCCACCAAATCGCATCTGTGCCGCTGGCGCACCGAAGATGTGCCGAAGCCAAGCCCGTCCTCGCCCGGACTGCGCCTAGCGCCCATTTGCCTTGTTCTCACAAGTCAGACTTAATGGCAATAATATATTCCCAGAAGGAATGGCCCAACCTGCATCCAGGTAAGAACGTGGACTGCCTTGAATTGGACTGTCTGGTGGCCCCAGCTAATGCACTACATAGCTGTTCTGGCTGTGGCATCCAGCAAGCCATACACAACACAGCTACCACATCAAACATTAGCTCCTCCAGCCCACATAGTAACATTACCTCCTTAAACAATACGCTGCTCTGTGTACTGCTAAATGCTAGATCGTTAATCAAACATACCTCCGAATTCCACCTATTTATGAACAACTATAGGCCTGGCCTGACTTTTATTACAGAAACATGGGCTGATCGTTCTTGCGTCCCTGATCTGCTCACAGCACTGCCCCCAAGATTTACCATTTGCAGACAAGATAGGTCAGTGTGGGGAGGGGGGGGGGGGGTGGCGGTAGCAATTGACCACTAACCAGAACTAAAAATTAACTGCCAGTCGGTACTTTCGCAACACTGTGAAGCACTTACATGTAAAATTGTCTTAAATAGTCACTTTTTCTGCCATGCCTTTACCTCCTTTCACACAGGAAATCACCAAACTCCTTGACGAACACATTATGTCCACCAATTTCACCAATCTACGTGGCTTTCATTTTCACCTAGAAGCACTTCCCGACTCGAAAACATCAAATCTTCTCCAGACCATGTCTAGGTTTGGCCTTCTCCAAATGGTAGATGACCCTACAGACCAAGCTGGGCATACTTTAGATGGATTTCTACAAACAATACTGCCCTAACTGCTACTAATATTCTTCCTTTGGCATGGCCGGACCACAGCACCATCTTTTTTAAGCTGACATAAATCCCCCCCCAAAACAATAGGCCTTTAACCAAACCCAGCACTTATATTTCCAGTGGGTGGCATACTATACAGTCCAAACTTCTAGCTGAAAAATGTTACTCGCTTCCCACTCTTCCCACCAATATTAGTATACCAGCCTCCCAACATGCTGCATGGGTTGATAAAGCAGCCCAAATAACACTACCTAAATTGAGGAAAGCCAAACAAAAGACTCTCTCAGCCCCTCTTTTCACAGCGGAGCCAAGGGCACAAAAATAAAATTGCCACAGGCAGGAGAAAATATGGAGAAGGAATTACAACGAGGCAGAGAAGACTAGTTACAAGCTCTGCTTAGCTGAATACAAGTCTGTTGTTCTCAAAGAGAAAACATCCTATTTCACCAAAAGATGGAGGAAGCAGAAAATTCCTCAAAATAACTATTTCAAACAGTGACTAAATTGACCACTCGCTAGCAAACAATCCTTCTGCAATAGCTTAGCGAACTCTTTTTTGGAAAAGGTGGAAACTCTTTACAACCTATTCTCTTCCTCCACTCCCAAATTAGACCGTATCAAGGCTCCCACCATCACATGCAAGAAAGGATAAATACATTTACACCACCTACCCTAAAACAGGTAACTAATGTACTGGGAACAACATTGTCAGGCCCCCCACACGACCCGTGCCCACCAAAGATAGCCTACTCAGTGGTGGAGACCATCGCCCGTCCAGCTTACAGCCATTTTCCAGCTCATGATTTCGACTGGCCAATTCCCATCTATCTGGAAGAAAGCCTCAATTCTCCCAATATTAAAAAAAGCAACTCTGAACCCCAAAGATCCGAGTAGTTATCATCCAATATCACGTCTCCCTCTTCCATTCAAGATTATCGAAAAAATCATAAACCAGTGCTTAATTTGAGCCGGTGCATTCCGGTGCTCAGCACCGGCACTTATTTCACAGGGCCAGGGCTACCATTTCTGACCCTGCAGGTGGTGGTTTCGAAATTAATTGTTCAATTATAAAATAAAAAAATAACTTACCTTGCATGATGACTGGCTGCTATGTGTTAATAGGCAGGCCGGCGTATGCCTTTCCAGGCGGGCATGATCGTGTATCACTACGTTAATGATGATGTCATCATGCCTGGTAGTCACGTATACAAGAAGTCATCTTCAAACAATAACTTGCTTTCTATTCCCAGAGTCTGCTGCACCCGGCCACTGCCTGAGCCTAAGCCTTCCATTGGATAATTGTAGCTGGGGGCTGGCTCATGACGGAGTTGAGGCAAGGAAGCTGCGAGAGCGCATTTGGAACTTAAGTGAGGGCTCATTATGAGGAAGAATAAATTAAAGTAAGTGTGGACTTTCTTCTTGCTGTGCAGGCAGAGTAGCATTTCCTGCAGCCGTGCTCGATGAGGCCCCCCACAACTTTTTTGCGCCATGGAGTCACCTGTAGTATAGGTGCTGCTGACTCCCAGCATGCTAATTGGGGAGCGTGCGTGAGTCCTAGACGCCACAGCCATACTCGCGTCTCACCAGCATTGGCAGCATTATGGCCGGGGACAGTGCTTGTGCTGTAGCACAGTAGCAGGCAGGGTCACAGCAAGCTGAGCAGTGGATGCCGATGTCGTTGTCATCCCTGGACCTACTAATTACAGGCAGCACTAGCAGTGACACGACCTGCTGCGCTTGGGCAGCCGCCTGTTCTGCAATAAACCCAGTCGTACTGCACGGATTAAAATATGCGAAAAAAGCATTTTCATTTGGTGTACATTTTGTTTTTTCACTCTGTATGAGTAGGAAAGTAAAATCCATGTCATCTTCCTCTTCTTTAGGAATGACAACAAGAAACGCAGAGTCCACAATAGCAGGGACATGTACAGGATGGAGACAGGGGTGACAGCAGCAGTGTTATAGACGAGAGAGAGAGAGAGAGAGAGAGTAAGAGTAAAGAGGAGAAAGAAGCAGCAAGAGAGGCGAGAGATAAAACGGAGCAAAGTAGAAGAAAAGGAGGAGAGAAAATCAGAGACAAAGAGAAAGCAGACATGGTGTGAAGAGGGTAATAAGAAGAGAAAAGATATAATGAAAGGATGTAGAGGACAGGACAGAGGAAAGAAACAGAAATGATAAAACTGAGACACAGCTAATCACTGCTAGAAGAGTGATCGTAAAGAGTCAAGATTGAGGGGAGAGAGAGAGCAGGACATGGTTAAAGTGAAGAGCAAAAAGGGCAGGGGTAGAATGGAGGGCAAATCAGAAATACAGGGAATATGGTAAAGCACCAGGTGTGACAAAGACGATAGAAAATGAATAGAGAGGTGAGAGGATAGACTCTTAGAGCAAAGACTTAGGGGAAAGACAACAAAGCAAGGTTAGAAGATAGAGTCTGAGGCAGTGCGAGTGTTGAAAGTGGGGGTCACCGGAGTTAGAAGTGGGTGGTGACCTCCTTGAGAAACTTTATGCCACCTGCACCTCTTTTTTTACAAATTAAGCACTGTCAAACACTCAGCTGATGGACCATATTCAATCTAATGATCATCTAGACACCTCAAAGTGCGGTTTCCACAGTGGCCATAGCACTGAAACAGCCCTGATCAAGGCAACCGAAGAGATCAGGCAGGCGCTCGATCAGAGCCGAGGGGCAGCACTTATCCTGCTTGATCTCTCTGCTGCTTTTGATACGGTAGATCACGAAGTGCTATTGGAAGGTTTGTCTGAAACCAATAGTCGACACAGCCTGGGACCTACTCAAATTCTTTCTTTCTGACAGAGAACAGTCAGTCAGACTTGAATTCGCATCTCATTCCCTCTTCTTTCCATGTGGTGTCCCTCAGGGAATAATCACTCAGTCCCACTCTATTTAATGTTTACATCACACCTCTGGCTAATATAATCAAAAATGTTGACTTTCCCTAGACTTCTTATGCAGATGACACTGAGATCATCATCTCGCTGCCCAAAGACAAAACAAGCGTAAGCACCACATTTTGCGACTGTATGCAGGAAGTCAGCTTATGGCTAAGTAGGAACTGTCTGAAATTAATGGGTGGAAAAACTGAAGTAATACTCTTTGAATAACAAACTTCTTTCTGGAACCCTTCCAGCTGGCTGGCAGAAATGGGCCCTTTGCCTGCCCCCGTCACCAAGGCCCAAAATCTGAGAGCTTCGTTTGACAATAAACTATCTTACACAAATCATGTCAATGCCTTTTCATCTTTGGTATTCTTCACCTTGAGAATGCTAAAAAAAAAAGATCCTCCCATTTATTCGCTTGTACCTCCCAAAAACTTTTATCTCCTCACTAGCTATATCAAAGTCGAATTATTGCAACGGTTTACTACTCACTGCACATCAGCACATCCTTAACAGGCTACAGGTACTACAAAATGTGGCAGCAGGACTCTTGCTAAGGATATCCAAACATCACACCATAGCCACATCCATTAAAAACCTGCACTGGCTCCCTATCAGACAGATGCACTTTTAAAGCACTCTGCATTGCTCACAAGGCACTCTATGGCGTAGTCCCCACCTGTCTTCAACAAAGTTTTAACTGGTACGTCCCAGGCAGAACTCTTCTTTCTGTCTGTGCTAAACATATTGTTGTACCTAGATTCAAACTATTCACCTCTGGTGGCAGGAGCTTCTTTCTAGGCATGTCAAAAGAAAGAAACGCTTTACAACTATACATTAAAAATGCGCACAATCTGTTGAGTTTTAGGAAACATCTGAAGACTTGGCTGTTCAGTATCTGCTAGATCGTATCTTTCCATCCAATCTCTATCCTTTATCAAAGCCAGCGCCAAGACACCGTCGGATAATCTAGCACTTTAGAAGACATGTTAACATTACATGTTAAGTGGCACTATTATCATATGTTATGTTATGTTAAATATTTTTATAGCGCGCTATAGCTACTCCGAGGAGTGTCCCAGCGCGAAGCCAAGGGGGGGGAGAGCCAAAGTAAAGAGGAGACTTATGGAAACAAATAGGTTTTAAGGAGACGCTTAAAACAGCCTGGGTCCTGGGTATTCCGCAGGGAAAAAGGAAGAGCATTCCAGGCAACGGCAGCTTTGACAGCAAGCGAGCTGCCCCCAATCCTAGACCGGGAGAAGCGCGGAACCCTCGCAAGTAAAAGAGCTGATGAGCGAAGGGCTCTAGTCGGAACATAAAAGGCAAACCGCCTCTGCAGATAGATGGGACCCAAATTATGTAGGGCTTTGTGGGCGATGACCAAAGCCTTGAACTTAACCCTCTCAATCAGGGGCAGCCAATGCAAGGCCTGAAGATGAGCGCGGACACTACAACTTCTAGCGATACCAAGAAGGAGCCTAGCGGCCGCATTCTGGATCACTTGTAGTTTGTTCAAAGAATAGCCAGGTAGGCCAACATAGAGGGCATTGGCATAGTCCAGACGTGACAGAACCAAGGCCCGAACAACCGTTTCCTTAGCCGGTCTAGGGAGAAAACTCCTGAGAACTTTAAGAAGGCCAAAACAACTACCCGAGATCTTCTTCACCTGGACTGAAAAAGACAAATTGTCCTCGAACCACACTCCAAGGTTTTTAGCGGAGCTCCCATTGGAAGAGGGAGGGGAAAAGTCAGGGGGCCAAATCTTACATCTGAAGTCCGAGGGAAAGTTCCCGTAAAGAAGGATCTCCTCTGGGCTCAAGCATTTAGAAATGTACTTTCAAAATTCAATAAAGGGTACTGTTGATATGAATTGTAAACAAATAATCTCTAGAATTTCACAGATAGTCATCCTTACAATGGTATTGGTTGGGCAAACGTGAAGCTATAAAAATGGTAATAACTCCACAAAAATGATATATGCTGTCAATGTTACATGTGTCATTTCCAGTAACCTTTTTTTAAAACGTATTAATACATTTCTCACTAAATTCCTTTCGAATGGTAAACCTTCATGGCTCCAATATAGAATACTAAAACTCTTTAAATTTGAAGGAAGTTTTGTTATTCCTAACTTTCAGAAATATAATCTCCTTTTTAACTGCAGAAGGGGTGCATTGTTTTTCAAGCTCAGAACCATATCGAATTCCCAAATGGGTTCTTTTTTTTTTTTTTTTTTTGAAAAAGTTTTTATTGAACAATAATTCGGTTACAAGTATGGGCCTACAACCACCCGGGCCGGCCGCTAGGTACATAAGGAAATATACACATATCAAGGCTGCAGTCCGTTCCCAGGGCACTGCCCCGCAGTGGCTCAAGATAGTTCTCGAAGAACAGCAAGTGTCAGTCCAACAAGAACAGAAACAAAAGGAAAAACAATAAAAACAAAAGGCGAGTTACGAGGGATACCAGTGCGGTTCAGGCTCCCCCCGGGAAACTCCAGTCAGAACATTTGAGCAATCCGCTAAAGAGAGGAGTACCGGGAGGCCGGGGACGGAGGGGGGGGGGAAGGGGGTCAAGGGAGATGAACGTCCATATGTAGTTGTTACAAAAAGCGCCAGGAGCCGTCAAGGGTCAGGGGGACATGGCGATATCAGTGTCTACCAGGGGGGGCGTACAGATGCCTCCGCGATACGCATTCCATTGACCCCAAATTCTACCCCATGCCCCCGGCTTGCCACGGGCCACATACACTGTCTTCTCCCGAAACATACACCAGTCCATATTCTCCTTCCATACTGACACGGTGGGCGGCCGTTGAGCGCCCCAAAGTTGCGCTATATCCCTCTTGGCAATCATGTTCCCTAGGGCCGCCCACCGAGTCTGAGCCGCGTTGTAGTCATTGGGCTCCCACACATTCAGGACACAGCGACGCACCTCCGGCAGCAGCACAACCCCGGTGACCTGTCCCATAACCGTGTGGACCCGGCGCCAGTAGTCCGCCACCTCGCGGCACTCCCAAAGGATATGAAGAAAGGTGGCGTTGAGCCCGCAGCCTCGTTTACAGAGCCCGTCGTCGGAAAATCCCATCGCGACCAAGCGCGGACCCGTAACATACACCCGGTGGAGAATCTTGAGCTGTACCAACCGGAGACGAGCCGGAATGGCAACCTCCTTGGGGGACGACAGTGCAGACTGCCAGTCTTCGTCGTCCAATTCGACCCCATCCCCAGTCCAAGCCTCCCGAAGGCGCACCAGGAGATCCGCCCGGTGATTAATCAATTTTTTATAAATTAAAGAAATAGTACTATCAGGGACATGTCCGTCAAGTACGCGGTCCTCGAGGGGCGAGGAAACAGGGATCTTGGTCCCCTCCCCGAAGACCGAGAGCAGGGCGTGTCGAACCTGGGCGTAGCGGAAGAACTCCCTGTCGGTCAGCTCGTATTCGGCCTGGAGCACCGCGAAAGTCTTGACCGCGCCCTTGTGCCACAGGTCTCCCACTTTGCTGATACCAATCGTGTCCCACTGGTCAAACCCCTTGGTGGTCCACAAGCTGCCCAGGCGGTCGGAGGCAAACAAGGGAGTAGCACATGTCATTCGCTCACTCCAGCCCATGGCCGCAGTGGCAGCCCTCCAGGTCCGCACAGCAATCTTAGTAGGACCCGTAAGGGTCCGGTCAGCCAGGCGGGAATAAAGTGCCCTGTTGTAGTTCCCGCCGGGAAGCAGGAACTTGTCCATCTCATACGCCGGATTCAAGCCGGGCGCATACGTGGCGTGGTTAATGGCAGATAGCTGCGAGGCCCAATAGTACCTGCGAATGTCAGGAAGCGCGATGCCCCCGTCATACCAGCGGAGAGTGAGCTTGGCAAGAGCAATACGCGCCCGGCCGTTCCACACCAGTCTCCTCTGCAGGCTCTCCACCTCCCGAAAGTAGGCCACTGGGATAACGTCGAAGGAGTTCTGGAGTGCATAGAGGAACCTGGGAAGGGACATCATTTTAAACAGCGCGGCCCGACCCAGCGGGGACAGGGGCAGCCTGCACCACCGGGCCGTGTCCTCACGCAGTCGCCGAAGTGGACGCAGAAGATTCTGCTCGTAGCGAGCCACCGGGTCCAGCGAAACGTATATCCCCAGGTACTTAAAGCCGCTCAGAGATATTTGAATCGGGAGCCGAGGCGGCAGGAGAGGAGGACCACCAGCGATGGGATAAACGCAGGATTTAGACCAATTGATCGTGAGACCCGAATTGTTCCCAAAGGAGGTCAGAACGTCAAAGAGGACGTTGAGTGACTGCCGCGGTGAGGTGAGATACAGGAGAATGTCGTCCGCATACAGCGAGACCCGATCTTCAAAGCCCGGGCCCCACCGGATCCCTCTAAGCGAGGGCTCCCAACGGAGCCAGGCAGCGAGTGGCTCCAGGGCGAGAGCAAAAAGCAACGGGGACAACGGGCACCCCTGCCTCGCGCCCCTGCCGAGGGCAAAGGGCCGAGAGACCCGCCCATTCACCACCACTTGAGCCATGGGTCCCGTGTAAAGGAGCCTCACCCAGCCAATAAATCCCTCTCCAAAGCCGAATTTATCCAAGACGGCCCAGAGGAATGGCCACTCAATAGTGTCAAATGCCATCGTGGCATCCAAAGAAACCAGCACGGCCGGTTCGGTGAGGAGCTCCGCCCTGGCGAGGACCCCGTGCAGACGCCGCAAGTTAAGAGCGGTGTTGCGGTGCGGGATAAAGCCGCATTGGTCCGGATGAATAAGGTCGCACACGACACTCAACAATCGATTGGCCAGGACTTTCGCCAGGATTTTAGGCTCCGCATTGAGCAGTGAAATAGGCCGGTAAGAGGTACAGCGGTCACGCGGCTTGCCCTCCTTGGGGAGAACGACTATAGTGGCCAAGCGCTGGTCGGCCGGGAGGGAACCCGCCGCAAGAGAGTCGCGGAACATGCGGCTGAGGAAGGGCGCAAGCTTATCAGGACGCAATTTGTATAGTTCAATGGGCAGACCATTAGGACCCATAGCCTTGCCCGAGCGAAGGGAACGAATCGCGGTCGCTATTTCATCCGACGATAAGGGGGCGTCCAGCCGCTCCCGGTCCTCAACGGACAGGCCGGGCAGAGCAATATCTCTCAGTAGGAGGCGAGAGTCATCCTCGTCCCTGTCAGTCACCGGGGAGTACACCGCCCGGAGGTGGTCAGCGAAGCATTCCACAATCTCATCCGGCTCAGTCACACACACACCATCCGCAGCACGCAACTCGGGGACCACACGATTCACTCTCTCCTTTTTGTCCAGCCATGCAATCAACTTTCCCGCCTTGTCCCCCGCGTCATACAATCGGCCCTGCTGCTCCCTATACATAGTTTTGGCCGCGTCAGTGACCAGGGACCTATATTCGAACTGTTTCAGGCTAAGGGCATGTAGCCCGTCCGGAGTAACATTCGCCTCCAAGGCCGACTCCAGCCCCGAGATGTCAGTCTCCAGCTTCACCACCGCCTCGCTCCTAACCTTCTTGGCCACCACTATCTGGGCGAGGGCGTGTCCACGTATAACAGTTTTAAAGGCTTCCCAAAGGGACAACGCAGACGACACCGACCCCTCGTTTTCACTGAAGTATTGGTCCATGGCCTTAACCAGGCTGTCACGAATCACAGGGTCCCGCAGGTACCAGGGGTTAATGGGAGCTATCCGCCCTGCGGACCGCGACCCGGTGTCAAAGACAAGCCACAGCGGCGAATGGTCGGAGATACCACGCGCCAGGTGTCTGACCTCTCGAATCCGACCAGTCTGCGCCGCGGGCATAAGGAAGTAGTCTAACCTGGAGAGACTCCCATGCGCCCCCGAATGAAAGGTGAACTGGCACTGGGTCGGATGCATTAGTCTCCAACTATCCACCAAGCCGAAGGTCTCCAACATCCCACCCAGCCATGACTGGGCAGCGGGGAGGGTCCTCGGTGGGTGACGATCCAGTTCACCCGAAACCACAGAATTAAAGTCCCCGCCCATGAGCAGGAGGCCGTCCGGGAGGTCAAGCAGCATTCGACCCAAATCAGTAAAGGTGGAGTTCTGGAGGCCCGGGGGGACGTAGACTGAAACCAGGGTAAGGGGCTGCCCCTCCCACCTCCCAATCAGACACACATAGCGCCCTCTGTCATCCGAGACTATCCTCGTGATCTCCACCGGAAGGGAGGCTCGCAGGAGAATGCCCACCCCCCTGGAGCCAGTTGTGAAACCAGAATGGGCTACGAGGCGGTATCCCCCCCTGTTCATCGCATGGCAGACATTGCCGACCAAATGCGTCTCCTGGAGAAACACCACATCAGGAGTCAAACGACGCAAATATTGCAGTACAACACCCCGCTTAATGCGGTCCCCCAACCCATTGACGTTCCACGACATAAGCCTCAACCCGTCTCCCCCCATCCCCTCCAATGGGTCAAGAGGCCCCCAGCCCGCAGCACCGCTCCCAAATATGGATAAAAATCAATACCTCGCCCTGTAAACAAAAAACACACAACTAAACAACCCCTCTTCCCCCCCAACCCCACCCCAAGTCCAACGCCCCCCACCCTGCACCCCTGCGGGCCAAAGACCCCCCCCAACTTGCAGTGTGCCTGTCGCCCCACTAACCCCATTCTACAAAAAGACCCCGGAGGAGGAAAGGGACCCGAACCCGCCCGCACCCCTCACGGGTCCTGGTAAAACACAGTATGCAAAAGAAGTAAGACCCAACTGTACAGTGCAAAACCGCAAAAGCAAGGACCAAAGGTCAGTCTAAGGGGACCCGTCACCTGCGGTGCCCCCAGAGGGCCCGGGCCGGCCACCCCCGTCCGGCAGCGAGTCCAGCCAGTCACTTGCGGCCACAGGAGTGTCAAAAAAGGCTGTCCGCTCTCCATGCTCCACTCGAAGTTTCGCCGGGTAGAGCATCGAATACTTCAGGCCTAGCTCGCGGAGACGGCGCTTCACCCCCTGGAATCCCATCCGCTGTTTCTGGACCAGTTGCGTGAAGTCCGGGTAAAAGTTGATGGTCGAGTTCTCGTAGCGGACCGGGCCACGGGTCCGTGAAGCCTGCAGAATAGCATCGCGGTCCCTGTAGTGGAACAGTTTAGCCACGATAGGCCTCGGGAGGGCCCCCGGCCGCGGCCGGCCGCCCGGAACTCGATGGGCCCGCTCCACAGCGAAGAATTTGCTTAGGCCAACCGGGGACAACTGTTGCAGGATAAGTTCCTCGACCACGAGGTCCACCGGGCGGCTGTCGGAGGACTCCGGTACCCCAATGATGCGGATATTGTTGCATCGGGCCCGTCCCTCGAAGTCCTCAAGCCGCCGGGCCATATGGTCGTTGACCACTCTAATGTCCCCAAGCGCGGCCCGCAGATCCGACACCTCCGCACCCAGGGTGGAGGTCCGTGTATCAAGGGCCTGGACCTTCTCGTTGGTTTTAGAGAGGTCGGCCCGAATCAGGGTGACGTCGATCGCGACAGTGTCGATCTTACGGGCCAGGGCCTCATATTGCGTCGCGATGGTTTCCCTGATGCCCTCGATGGCACCCATAATGTCCTGTAGGGAAGGTTCCGCAGCGACGGTCGTGCCTCCCCCCGCAGCATCCGGGGAAAGGCCAGCAGCGCCAGGGGACCCCCTGCCCTGGGTATAGCGGTCCATGTTGTTGCTCTGGACCGCTCCCCCGCGCAGTGAAGCCTTGGTCTTGCGCCCCTCCGGACCCCCTTTGCCCGCCATGTGAGCGCAGTCACTCAATGGGACCTCCGATCAAGGGGTGCGCGGGTGCCAGCGAAAGGACCACAAACTGTCGGTGTAGGGGTCGGAGGCGTCAGACCCGCCAGTAGCAGATGGAAGCAAACCTCGGGCAGAGGCCCAGGAGGCACCTCGCCACCTCGAGCACGCACGCCAGCTGATCTCCTGAAGGCCAAAACCGAAACCGAAAGTGCTGAATCGGTAACTGGCACCGCGCTGAGGCCGCTGTTGTTCAATTGCAGCCCGGCCCCACGGGTCACCTTCACCCCGGCCACCTCCGTCGGGTGGGTCCCAAAAGTTCCGGCGACGATAACTCAGGATTCCCAGGTCCGATTAGAGTTTTGAAAAGAGATATATAGTCAGCTGGTCTTCATCTCTCAGATTCCATACACCAAATCAGGATATTCTCAGGATTTATTCCGAGGAGCAGAAAGGGTCCGGGGAGCCCTGTGCTCACGCGACCATCTTGGATGCGCGCTAGGCTCCTCCCCCCCAAATGGGTTCTTAAAGAGAAGAATATTTCTGGACATTTTCCTTTACCAGCAATCCTTATAATGGATCTTTTTAAACTCAGTCTCCAATTCTCAATGCAACAAAACTTGCATAAGCTTCTGTTGATACCATATTTAACAACAAGATTGTGCCCTCTAACAAAATATCATTATGGTATAATTCCTTAATAAAACTACATAACCAGTATCCAATTGGAATGAATGGATAGATGCAGGAATATTTTACATTTCTGAGATTTGTCACAGCTATGTATGTTTGTCTTTTCAGATATCCAAGCTAAACTCCACATTCCGATTTCTCATTACCATAAATATGTAATATACAATACTAAATGCGCATAACTCCTCTATTCCTCCACCTCACTGCTCAGATATGGAACTTTTCTTTAATATTCATAGTTTCTCTGGCCATATTACAGCTAACATTTATATTTAATAACTCTTGTCAACTATTGAAATGGTGTGAATTTTGGAATCCTATTTGTAATACTAGGTATACTCCACTACAAATGAAGACAATTTGGCTTTGTAATATCTCCTGCAGGCTACCTTACTCATTTGTCAGACGTCTCAGCTGCAGTCAAATTTGGGAGCAAGCACTCTTGAACCTTTTCATCGCCTGTAGTTTTCCTATTGGGAGAACCACAGGATGCATCACCTCACCCATGAGCCTCCGTTAGGTCAAAGGTGTCTCGGATTGCTTTTGTTCCTATTCGGAAAACCACTGTTTTATATCTCCAGCCTAGGCTTTACTGCTCCTACAAACCTGCAAAAAAGTTCAGGGATATCAACAGAGGAATGATAAACAGTCTCCAAGGTAACTTAAAATATTCACATAACATGGTAAAGCGTAGGGTATCTTGTGGAGACTTACTGTCGCAGCCACAATAACCCAGGGAACCAAGGTCACTCCATCCACTGGGAAAAGCCAGCAGATGGTGCAACATGTTGGATCTAAATCTAGTGAACAAAAATCTATCCCTGTCACTACTTAGAATCAATAAGTAAGGTTCCATGAACTGGGACAGTTTTAGGAGCTTTTGACCACGTACTGAGGGTTTCAGCATTTCCACCTGCTCTTTATGAGCCATTCTACATTCAAGAAAATGATACCTCAACCATTTTAACTCCACCCGACCATGGACTGTGGGCTGAGAAATAGGTCCTCTCTCCCCAGGCATTTAAAAGACTCTTTGATATATGCAATCCAAGGGATCCTAACTGCATGGTTGAGAGGCAAACAATCCTTAAGAACCAGCCCATTTAGAGCGGATTCAGCCCTTGTCCAAACTTTGATATAGCATAAAAGAGGCTTCAAGGCACTGTAATCCCCAATAAACTTTACACCTAGCTCCTCATAAACACAAACTGATGGGGTACTTTGAGGTACTCCCAACAAATGCCTTAAATCCCGATTTTCAATCGTTTGTAAGTGATCTGCTTTTACATATACCCAAATGTCACAGCCATACAGGACCTTAAAAACGTACTTAGCCTGATAGACCTTCATTAAAGCTAATGGAGGCCTGATCCCCAGCCTGTGGGCAAAGCTGGCCTCAGATAGGATTGTTGGGACTGAAACTTCCCTGCATGGTAAACAGGCATGTACCCTGCCCTGTGTGATCCAATTGCATATGAAACTGGTATCCTGACTTTTTTGTTGTTGCCCAAAGCTGACCTATACGCCGAGGCCCAGACCTATTCGTTGTGATTTCAAGTAACAGAACCTTTTCTGTGACATGGAGGGGTGCACTAAGCTTGCCCTTAATATTGAAAGGGGCGGTACAGTTCATGTCTTGGATTGTTGATATGAAGTGTGATGGAAGAGTGCAATACTTACTGGTCAGACATGTGTGAAGTTTCATTTAGATGTAACACCTAGACCCTTATATTGACATCCCATGCGAGTGTCAGGTATCGATGGTAGCAAGATTCAGTGTTGCGATGAGAGTACAATTGCTGGGACAAGTAGGACCAATTTTGGATAGTTCTTGGTTTTTCCAGACAGTGTAACCTATATTACTGGAATTGAAGGGAGGAGCCAAATACACGGACGTATGGGAGGATAAAAACATGGCTATCTTTAAAAAATCTATGAGGACCTTTTAGAATTCAATCAAGCAATTTGTAAAGCGCACTACATACCCGCAAGGGTTACAAGGCGTTGAGGGAGGGGAGGGGGGGGGGGGCTGCAGCTATTGGTCGAAAAGCCAGGTCTTGAGTTGTCTCCTGAATTGGATTGTTGGTTAGTCTTTCCTGAGCACTGCCATCGCATATTTCCATTTCCTTGTGTTGGGTACTTCTACTTGGGGCCAGCATTAGCCCTATCTACTTTTAGAACCATCACATTGCACAAAGGCTGTGTCTGCACTACAGCCACAAAATGAAATAACAGGAATCACTCTAAACCTCTTCCTGGACTTTAAACAATGATCAACATTTCCTGTCTAGAAAAGAAGTATAAAGGTGGGACCCAAACCACCCCACTTTATTTCAGTTCCAAATTCTCCTTGACCAAGGAAGGGAGTCCTCTGCAGAATACTCAAGGAGCTGTAGTGGTCCAGGGCTGGTACTTGAATGTAAACCGGACTCTCAGACGTCAGGAAATATCACCTGAAGTCTGCTCACCGTGCTGTGAAAGCTGTGGGTCTGCATAGACCCTAGATGCCTTCCTGCCAACTCAGAGAGAGAGGAGGTGGAGTGCCTGGCCTTGCTGCTTAAACTTCCAGGATGACAAGCCCAGCTGTGTTCCTGGCATGCGGGTTACCTCGACGCTGTGTGGTTATTTACCAGTGGCAAGATCTTGCGCCTGCTGACGGGACCCTGAATTTCTAAGTTACAGACACCTCTGCAGTGAGTACGGATCCATCCATTGTACTGAGTAAGGTTCAATGAATAGGGTTTGGAGTGACAGCATGCACTACCTGCAGTTCTACAAATGCTTAATGGCAGGAGTTAAAAACAAGCATTTACAATGCAATAGGTCTCGCAATTGCAAGTTTTGGAGCTATTGGTATTGTAAATGGCAATGGCTTTTAAAAAAATTAATAGGTATTGTAATCAATAACAGTAATTTTCTATTAGTATTATAACCACTGCTACTATTATACTATATCCATAGTGTAGTAATAGTAATAATGGTAGTGGTGGTTATGGTACTGGTGGTTTTAGTGGTGGTGGCCTGAACATGCAGCTCTTGTAGGAAAATGCAAGCTTACCTCAGAAATAAATACATAAGAAGCGTCCACAGAGCAGAGTTTGCCCTCTCTCTACATCATGTTACGAATAGGAGCTCCCTTCACAAACCGTTACAGCAGTTCACAGTTCATGCGACAAACATCCCCCATACCCCTGGACAGTAGCAATTAAACATTTCTTATATAGACTATTAAATAACTACTTGCCAGTGAAAAACAGTCCTGCACTCACCACCTATACTAATACTGCAGCTTCCAGAACACATACCAGAGAAATAATACATTGCATATTGCACAACTACACGCTGGTAGTATGATTGGAGTCAGGAAGGCGCGGTTACTAGGGGTCGGTATTGAGGGCATGGGGCAGAATCACAGAGGCAGGAAAAGCAGAGTGACGGGAGGTAGAAGGGAGCTGTTACTAGGGCGGTGTTTGGGGGGTAATAGGAAAGAACTCCTGGGGCAAAAAGGGCAGTATCCCTGGAGTTAAGAGGGCGTAGTTACTAGGTGTGGTTATTGGAGGTAGGGGGTAGAATCACAGAGGCGAGAAGGGCAGAGTTAGGGGAGGGACGAGGGAGCAGTAGAGGTGGTGATTCTGGGTAATAGGGCAGAACCACCGGGGCAAGAAGGGCTGGGCCACCGGAGGTATGAGGGAGAAATTACTAGGGCCGGTGACTAGGGGCAATAATGCAGAACAACCTTGGCAATAAGGTTAGAGTGGCATCAGTAGCGAGTAGGGCAGTTTATTGAGGGCAGTAAAGTAAGCGTCCCCGCAGCCGGTGGTACAGACATCCTGTGGGACTTGCACACGCATGGATTATATGCTCTGGTGTTTAGGGTGAGGGCAGAGGCGCTGAAGCAGGCGGCGCGCACACTGGTGGCACGCTTATGGGACAGTGTAGTGGCTGCATATACGGATGCATTGACAGGGGCAATGGGCACTGAGGCTGAGGGGGCGGACACTCATTCGGAGGCAGAGCTACTGGGGTACGAAGGGAAAGGGGCAGAGACACCGGGGCATGAGTGTGCACGGGGTGGGGACAGGCATACAGAGCTCACGGTAGTAATAGTAGGTTGTGTGTTGTGGCAGGGCGCAGCTATAGCAGGTAGGAGTGGGTAGAGTGTTTTTGACAGGGCTACAGGCACCCGGGGCAGGAGTGGGCAGGGACACAAACACGGAGGACAGTAGTGGTTAGGGGGTAGAGGGTACAGATATTGGTAGTGTTAAAGGGACACGAGGACAGGAGCGGGCATGGGGTTAGGGGCATATACATAGGGCACAGCTGGGTATGGGTTTATGGGCAGGGCTACAGGGACAGGCAGGGGGACAGGAGCGGATAGGGGCACAGACAGGAGCAGGCAGGGGCACAGACATTAGGTCAGGAGTGGACAGGAGCTCAAACACGAGGATACTAGCGGCCAGGGACACAGACACGAGGATAAGAGCGGGCAGGATTATAGACACGAGGAGAAGGATGGCCAGTGAGCTAGGGACACAGACATGGGTAAGGTGGGTATGCGGTAGCAAATGGCAGCCCCGGGCAGCATGTTCATAGCATAAGAAGCGGGCAGTTGAGAAGGGGAGTAGCCCTGCGGTACTCACTAGATCCTTGGCGGTGCCGAGGAGCTTCAGCTGGTCCAGGGGCAGCAGCTGGTTGGAATCCTTGTGCACGATCTGCGTGGCCCGCTTGAGCCGCCACTGCTGGTGGAGGTTGGCTCGGCCGCTTATTTCCGTCTCCCTCCAGTGCTGGCCGCTTCGCATCCAATGAAATCCATATATTTACTTTCTCCGATTCTGATGTTTCATCTGATCTACCCTGCCAAACATGCCTTGCTTCCCAGATCTTGAAATATATATATAAGAAATAAACTGTATGCCCTATTTAAACAACTGGTGCGCGCGCCACAACAAGACATGTGGTTTAACTTATCGTGCCCGTGTCTGGGCACGATAATTGAAACCACATGGCGGTGGTGCAGGTAACCGCACCAATAGGCCATGGGTGGAGCAATGCGCCCACCTTTGGCCAATCGCGTGCTGTCTTTGTTAAAACGACACACGTAAAGGCCAATAGTGTGGGGAAAAACAAAAAGCACACGCACAAGCGTGTGCGATTGCTAGGTTAGCTTTGAAACCCCCTACAAGAAGTCTCTCGCTGCGCACTGCAACACTAGGCGCATGACCTAACTAGGACTCTCCAGTTGCTATGTAGCATCCTCCCATTGCTGGGGAGTGTAAGCAATGTAGGACTAGATAAAAATAAATATGCTTTTTCTCCGCATTTGCCGGCCCATTCAAGTGGTATGCAGCATGACAAAGTACGCTGTATAGTGTAAAAGCATAAACAGATGGTGTAGAAACAGAGAAACAAGGAAATCCTTTAACAAGAATACACCTAGTCAGTCTGTGGTGCGCATTATGAGTTATGGATGATGTGACAATCTGTAGCTGTGCCATGCAGCGAAGCTAGAATTTTTTTTTCATTCACTCTGCAGTGATATATCGAGGGTCATAAGTGCAAAGGTGATCTACACAGCATCAAACGAACGGCGCGGTCTGCAATATTTGATGTGCACATTTACTGAGTCAGCATAGCTGTTACTGCTCGGGTGTGAGCTGCTTTACCTGACCATCGGTGACTGTCATTAGCCCCCTCCCCCCCCCCCCCCAGGTGCGGAGCATCTGCTCTCCTTGGTGGCAACTTCTTTCACCGTAGAAAAACCCTGTGCTTTTTTCCACATATTCTTTTATTACGCGGACGATTGTATTCCTGTTACTTGTTCTTGTTAAAGCAGTGCACAGATGTGTCCAGGTTAAAGTGTGTGCATCGTGCCCAACATTCCTTAGGACTCTTCGTGGTGTTTGGCTCTGAAGCAAAAGCCATTTTAAAAAGAAGAAAAAAAATGGTTGGTTTTTCACAGCTAAACTGTATGATATACAAACACCCACTGGCCTGCGAGAGGGTGTGCAAGTTGCAGTGCGACCTAGGTACGTAGTACTACGTAATATCATCACAAAGTTGCCATTTTGCAGGATTGGCTCAATGGGCTGCCTCATGGTTATTAATTAATTAGGCAGGACACAATTGTCTGCCAGTCCAATAATGGAGGGCTCCAAGGTACAGTAGAACTCTGCTCCTGCAAGAGCATTACAAAACAGGAAACTTAAAAAGAAGAAAAAAAAGCAGCCCCTGCTAAATAAAGGGACAGGTGCCACTGAAGAAAAAAAAAAGTTTCCTGATGGGAATATATGGGGCATGGAGGAGCTGGCAGTTATCCTCCGACTCGTTAGCCGATAACCGATTAAATTACTATGTGACAGCAATTATGGCCACACAGGAGTAGTACATAACTTCGGAGCTCACAAATACTAGGAGTAGACCTCTCTCATGCTCCCCACACCCCTCCTATTTGCAATTAGGAGAGCTCTGTAAAAGGCCTTTTTACGAGTCACAAATACTTGTAAAAGGGCTTCTAAAAGGGCTTTCGTACATAGCAAAAAGCCCTGTGTGGTCACAATCCCAGTGAATGTGTCAATCGCAGGGATTGTGAAGACACCATGGCGTTTTACATCATGCACAAAGTTCAGAAGGTGCGATTCATAATGCTTGGTCTGTGATTTGTGTCTTATTCCTGTCTGAAGTGTCTATTTCTGCTCTATATATTTGCCTGACTGACAAGGCATTTTCTTTTCAGTGGGTGTGTCTTATAAAACATATTCACAGTGAGACAGGCACAGCCTTTAATCATACAGCAAGCGTATCACCTAGAGCATGGGTACTCACAAACTTTCTCCCGGGGGCCAAATTTACAGTGTGGTTTATGGCCGAGGGCCGCACCGGTGGGGGCAGGGCAGTAGGGTGAGAGGGTGAGGCTAGAGCAAAAAAAACAACTATGCCCATGAGGTTGAACACAGGCCCCTGCAGCAGACGCCTTCGTCCACTGAGCCACCAGACCCGGTATACACACACATCTTTCTCTCTCTATTTATCTCTCTCTCTCGGTCTGTCTCTGTCTCCCTCCCTCCCTCTATCACTCTCTCTCTCCGTCTCCCTCTGTCTCACTCACTCTGCTCGTCTCCCTCTCTGTCTCCCTCCCTCTCTCTCTCCCTCTCTCTCCCTCTGTCTCCCTCCCTCCCTCTGTCTCTGTCTCCCTCCCTCCCTCTCACTCACTCTGCTTGTCTCCCTCCTTCTCTCTCTCTTTCTCCCTCCCTCTCTTTCCCTGTCTCCCTCCCTGTCTCCCGAGCACTTTGCCAGGGCCGGTTTTGGTTCCCAGTCCGGCCCTGCCCTCCGTCTGCCTCTCTCCCTCTCTGTCACCCTCCTCCCTCCGTCTCCCTCCCTCTGTCAGTCCCTCTCTGTCACCCTCCTCCCTCCGTCTCCCTCCCTCTGTCAGTCCCCCTCTGTCACCCTCCTCCCTCCGTCTCCCTCCCTCTGTCAGTCCCCCTCTGTCACCCTCCTCCCTCCGTCTCCCTCCCTCTGTCAGTCCCCCTCTGTCACCCTCCTCCCTCTGTCAGTCTCCCTCTGTCAGTCTCCCTCCGTCTCCCTCCCTCTGTCAGTCCCCCTCTGTCACCCTCCTCCCTCTGTCAGTCTCCCTCTGTCAGTCTCCCTCCGTCTCCCTCCCTCTGTCAGTCCCCCTCTGTCTCCCTCCCTCTGTCTGTCTCCCTCGCTCTGTCTGTCTGTCTGTCTGTCTGTCTCCCTCGCTCTGTCTGTCTGTCTGTCTGTCTCCCTCGCTCTGTCTGTCTGTCTGTCTGTCTGTCTGTCTCCCTCGCTCTGTCTGTCTGTCTGTCTGTCTGTCTGTCTGTCTCCCTCGCTCTGTCTGTCTGTCTGTCTGTCTGTCTGTCTGTCTCCCTCGCTCTGTCTGTCTGTCTGTCTCCCTCGCTCTGTCTGTCTGTCTGTCTCCCTCGCTCTGTCTGTCTGTCTCCCTCGCTCTGTCTGTCTGTCTGTCTCCCTCGCTCTGTCTGTCTGTCTGTCTCCCTCGCTCTGTCTGTCTGTCTGTCTCCCTCTGTCTGTCTCCCTCCGTCTCACCCTCTGTCTGTCTCCCTCCGTCTCACCCTCTGTCTGTCTCCCTCCGTCTCACCCTCTGTCTGTCTCACCCTCTGTCTGTCTCACCCTCTGTCTGTCTCACCCTCTGTCTGTCTCACCCTCTGTCTGTCTCACCCTCTGTCTGTCTCACCCTCTGTCTGTCTCCCTCCCTCCCTCCCTCTGTCTGTCTCCCTCCCTCTGTCTGTCTCCCTCCCTCTGTCTGTCTCCGTCGGTCTCACCCTCGGTCGGTCTCACCCTCGGTCGGTCTCACCCTCTGTCGGTCTCACCCTCTGTCGGTCTCACCCTCTGTCGGTCTCACCCTCTGTCGGTCTCACCCTCTGTCGGTCTCACCCTCTGTCGGTCTCACCCTCTGTCGGTCTCACCCTCTGTCGGTCTCACCCTCTCTGTCTGTCTCACCCTCTCTGTCTGTCTCACCCTCTCTGTCTGTCTCACCCTCTCTGTCTGTCTCACCCTCTCTGTCTGTCTCACCCTCTCTGTCTGTCTCACCCTCTCTGTCTGTCTCACCCTCTCTGTCTGTCTCACCCTCTCTGTCTGTCTCACCCTCTCTGTCTGTCTCACCCTCTCTGTCTGTCTCACCCTCTCTGTCTGTCTCACCCTCTCTGTCTGTCTCACCCTCTCTGTCTGTCTCACCCTCTCTGTCTGTCTCACCCTCTCTGTCTGTCTCACCCTCTCTGTCTGTCTCACCCTCTCTGTCTGTCTCACCCTCTCTGTCTGTCTCACCCTCTCTGTCTGTCTCACCCTCTCTGTCTGTCTCACCCTCTCTGTCTGTCTCACCCTCTCTGTCTGTCTCACCCTCTCTGTCTGTCTCACCCTCTCTGTCTGTCTCACCCTCTCTGTCTGTCTCACCCTCTCTGTCTGTCCCCCTCTCTGTCTGTCCCCCTCTCTGTCTGTCCCCCTCTCTGTCTGTCCCCCTCTCTGTCTGTCCCCCTCTCTGTCTGTCCCCCTCTCTGTCTGTCCCCCTCTCTGTCTGTCCCCCTCTCTGTCTGTCCCCCTCTCTGTCTGTCCCCCTCTCTGTCTGTCCCCCTCTCTGTCTGTCCCCCTCTCTGTCTGTCCCCCTCTCTGTCTGTCCCCCTCTCTGTCTGTCCCCCTCTCTGTCTGTCCCCCTCTCTGTCTGTCCCCCTCCTGTCCCCCTCTCTGTCTGTCCCCCTCTCTGTCTGTCCCCCTCTCTGTCTGTCCCCCTCTCTGTCTGTCCCCCTCCTGTCCCCCCGTCTGTCTGTCCCCCTCTCCGTCGGTCCCTCCGTCTGTCTGTCCCCCTCTCCGTCTGTCTGTCCCTCCCTCCATCCATCTCCCTCTCTCTGTCCCTATCTGTCTCCCTCTGTCACCTCACCTGCTGCTGTCACACCCTGCTGTCACCTCACCCCCCCCCGCGTGTGTGTCACCCTGGGCTGAGGCTGCTTCCCGGGCACACACAGCCACTGCCGCACCGAGTACTTCACAGGTCTTTTAAAGACCCTTCACTTGTTAATGAGGCTTTGTTGTATTTCACCTCTTCTTGGCGCCCCTGCATCTCCCCTCTGATTGAGTGGAGATGCAGGGGCGCCAAGAAGAGGTGAAATACAACAAAGCCTCATTAACAAGTGAATGGTATTTAAAAGAATCGCCCGGCCCCCATAGCTCGGCGGTGTTTGCTGACAAGCACAGGTACGATGTCTGCAAGGTCCGCGGGCCGCCAAGGAAGGCTTGCCGGGCCGTACTATGAGTACCTGTGACCTAGAGAAACCTCCTATGTCTTGTACAAGCAGTAGTGGTCTCCTTCGAAGGGCAAGTGCTTTGCTGTGAGGTTCCTTGCTGGAAGACAGTCAACCAACCAATATTTATTACAATTACAGATTGCCCTGAAGACCCAAATGCTGCAGAACCCACACAATCTCCCCCCCACCTTGACCCATCTCCAAAGGAACATTCTAGCCTATCTAAAGTGACCTACAGTCCCCACTGCACAGGAGCAACTCCTCAAAGTGACGGTAGCCTGGAGAAAAAGGTTTCAGCCTCCCATCATGCTAGAGTACATGCCGCACAGACTGCAAGCCTACAACCCTGATATGTGGATAAAATTATCAATGGCAAGTAAGATCTGAAAACCTCCAAAAGGTATATTGAGAAAGTGAAAAAGTAAAACTCTAATTGAAATAGATTACATTTAGCTTTTCAATTAATTAGCACCATGCCATCTCAGTATCCTTCTGGTCCATGGAACAACAACCTCTCCTGGTCCTTATGAAAAATGTCCTTGCTAAAAAAACAAGCATTTGCAATGCAATAAGTCTCGCATTCACACGAGTTTGAGATATTAGCATTGTAAATGACAATGACTTTCATTTATGTTTTGGGTTTTAAAACATAAATAAAGGCATTTTCATTTACAATACGAAAAGGCTAAACTCTCGCAAATCCAATACCTATTGCATCGCACTAAAGGGCCTTCTCGACCGCTTGTTAGATTGTAACTATCAGAGGAAGAGACCGGCCTGCGAAGTCTTCAAAGTAGTGATAAATATTGCAGTGAAGAAAATGTGCAAGTGTTGTAAATTACACACAGAGAAAGTGTGAAGTAAGAGTTACATATGACCCAAACTATAAACAAAGCTATACTAACAAAGCGCTCAAATACCTTTCGCTTTGTGTTTACACTGTCGTGGCTCATGAGGAACAGTGGGGGCTATTTCCTGCCCTCTCCGTGATTTGAGTGTGCAGTATGGCATTGCATAAGGTCATCGCTATCTTTGGCCCAATAAAAAAAACACTCCAGGCGTAGTAGGGCCCTGGCTTCACCTACGGGTGCAGGGCAGGCTGTGCTTTATGGCAGGCATGGAGGGTAGGAGGGATGGTCTTGGCTGCAGCTCCAGCCTTGTACAGTGCCCCTGCTATTACTAGTGAGCGAGAGGCGCTGAGGTGGTGGTATTGGTGGTTTTGATATTGCTGGTGGATGTGGTGGTATTGGTGGTGGTTGTGGTAATAAAACAGGCTTTAGAAAACAACCCATCAGGTGGCTTAGTGCAGATGGCATGTAACACAGATGTGCTGTTGTCAGCTCTAGCCCATTAGCACACAATTTTGTGCTACTTGGATTTTACATTACTTAATTCGCTAATCATTTCTGAAACCATTTTACTTGGGGAGTGGGGGGGTTGAAACAGACATGAGATAATGCCTTGTTAAGTGATTGAAAGCGGGTGCCTGTGTTACAGGGCGGTTGTGTTGCTTAAAAAAACCACAAGCGGTTTCAGCTGAAGCAGCGCATGTCCGGTCTGCAGTAAGAGAAACTCAATAAAGTAAATAGTGCTTACAGACTAAATAACAGGTCCCATGTAACAATCAAAGTAAAGGGGCCAGTAGCCATGGGAGGTTACAAATGGCCGTACTAAGGCGGGACTAACAAGCATATTAACGAATCTGAAGGCAGCATTTACGAAAGACAATGACACAAGCCAATGAAAAATATGGGAGGAGAGTAGGTGCAGCTTCTCTCCCATACTCTACTAGAGCAGTCTGGCAGAGCGAGCAGCATATGCGCGCTCCTGCTAGGCTCCACCTAAATATAAGAGTTTGGTGGTAAAATACTGTTTATCACTATACCCAAGTACACCACAGAAACCTGTAACAGCAAGGGCTTCAAGTAAGTCTTGCACCCATCTTTTAAATTTAGGAAAAAAAAGATGTTATCTAATATATTTACACATATACACACATGTCATGTGATCAAGGCCTCAAGGGGTCGAAACGCATCATGATGGCTGGTGTTGGAGGAGCTCAATAAACTTCAACGCTTGCACTACAACGTGGTCTGTGCTCAGTTACCTAAACTGGTGGCAAGAGGGATGCAAGCGGAGTGCTCCTGATTATATATATATATATATATATATATATACACACACACACATACACACACACACACACACACACACATATATATATATATATATACACACACCAAAGTAATCAAATCCAAGATTGCTTTGCGTTTAAAATTAGAAGTCAGATTTGCAACTTCTGAAGTTTTTGGAGCTGGCTGGTGTCCAGTTGTATTCTCTTCAGCCTCTGACAGAGTGCCCTCATCCACACCTTTCTCCCAGACTGGGACTTCTGCAGCTCCCATTAGACGCTTTGCATTCTAATTGGTTCTGAGAAGTGAAAAGCCATATGTCTAGAGTATTCCACCTGGCACGCCACCAAGTAAGCGATTCCTCGGAATGTGGGCGAGCCATTCATTTTCTGTACAGCCCATATTGAGCTTCATTGATATACTGTACATCATCTCTGCTAAACTGAAGACATGGCAGCAGTTAGACTTGTAAAAAGGTTGAATTATTTACAAAAGTTTGAATTGAGAGCTTCTTTGCTAAAAATTAACTGAAATTGTTCCGTTAGAAAAGGGCGTAGTCACGTTCTCTGCTGATCCACTGAGAAGAATAATGCTCACTGAAGTGCAGCTCAAGGTGCTGTGCATCAAGGCTGCTTACAGGAAGGGGATCCCGTGCAAACACCCAGAGGTTTAGATGCAAATCCTGATCAGCCAAGACCGCCAGTCTGAGCTTTGCATCAACAGGGAACTCTTACTGGAAGCAGGTGGAAACAGGGGAGGATACCTGGATTTCCCACATAAACCGACATCTCAGTGTCTCGCACCCGTCCAATGCTAAGACCCTTCTGTAGAGGTCTACTCTTAGAAGGGTGCACTGGGACACCAGGTCACACCCTTCACAGGACAGTGCATGCTCTTCCCTGCTCCACAGCAGAAGATGGTGCATCACACAGGGCACCCTGTTTGTTGACCATCTCTCACTCAGCCCATCGAGAAGCAGATTGCTTCTGGTTTCTTTTGTACACAGCTAAAAGAATAAATGTGTTTTGTAGTCGATAGGGTCACTGGGACCCAGACGAACAAGCTCTTTTTCCCCGTTTTTAGACACTGGACACCACGTCCATCAGGAGGCTGGTCAGGAGAGGACAGGGACAAAGGGTCAGTCTTTTGTGAGGCCGCACATGGACATCAGGGCAAGATATAAGCTTTCTCACAAGTAGAACTATGGATCCAAGTGTGCATTGATGAAGAAATAGCAGAATAAAAGCCTACCATCTCTGGGTCTTCTGTCATCAAAACAAGAATGTAATAGAATGCTCATTCCCTTGCAGCTAAGGAGGCCACCTCCCTTCAGGTCATCATGGACCTTCACCTATAAATTCATCGTAATTAGGTGAATTTGTCTTATTAGGTCAATGTGAGCGGAACTAGATTACAACACCCACAATGCAGTATCCCTAAGGAGCTTGAAGGAGGTGGTTACCTCACCTTCAAGGCGCTTCACGTTCCGAGTGTCCATAAATGACAACTCTTCGCCATCCTATGCCCTAATCGGTTTTCTTCCATTGCCCTAATCTGTTATTTATTCCCAACTACCAAAGCTCACACGTTTCGTACTCTCGGCTGCATCCCAGCTTCAGCAGGCCCTGTAACCTTTGGAACACTGACACATTCCACTCACCTTCAGATCACATCTAAACCCGCCTTTTCAGTGAAGTCTCGATAATCAATAAAAACGCCACACACTCTTCACTTTTTCCCCATTGTGCAGCATTACATACGATTTCAGAACCTACCGGTGATAGCGCACACCTCCCGTTCATTTGCAAAAATATCACTGGCTGCTAGAGGGGACATGCTGAAATGACTTGTTATTCTCCAGAAATGCCTATACTGTGACGGTCTTTGCCACTATATTTCTGGGATGTTCTAAATCGGGGCATTTGGTACTTTTAGTGTTTTGAAGTACAAGGTTTTTCTTTTATGACAATACTATTGTTGTTTTAAAAATGCTTAAATTACACATTTGTGTCTAATCGGAATGCTCGTTGCCACTACCGTTGTTACTATTACCAAATGTATAGACTTTTGAGTATAAAAGAATGAGTTGGCCCTAATCGAAGCTTAACTCCAAAGTGCTGATCAAACAGAAGTCCGCAGTGAGTGTTTAACTCACTGACCCGTTTTGCTGGCATATTTTGACAAGACAAATATCAGTTAAGATGAAACGTCCATTAACTCCCGATCATTGTCCACATCATTAACGGCCTATAATTTCAGAATGTTAACAAGCATTAGCAAGGCCAATAGGTCTGTCTTCACTGTGCCAATGCTTTTTGCGGAGGATATTCTACAACTTCAAAAAGAAAAAAAAAAAATTGGTTGCCAATAATGAACAATATTGGCAGAAAAAAAATAGTTGAGTATGTGTACATGGGTCATGCATAATGACGCTCACCTGGAAAAGAAGTGAAGCCAGCATGCTCTGGCCAATCAGAAATCAGTAAATAAGAGTGACAGTGATGCCAACTAATGCTAAGCAATGGGAAGGCTGCAAGCCCCTTGTTGTCTACAATGTCTCTTGCAAGCAAGAGCGATTGCAGCTCATTCATGCAAATTAGTGGGAGGAAATCCAGCCAATGGTTTAGTAAAGGATTGACCGAAAGGCCACTATACATATTGGTATTGTCCACACTGGGACTTTGACAACAGACACCTAAAAGTTGTCTGTAGGCAAGAGCTAAAAAATGACCAAACAAAAACATATCTTGCAAGGGTGAAATGTGTCTAGGCTCTTTGTGGTCACTAGCTTTCTGAACAAAGACATCCCTTCTCCTATTTCAGAATTTAACTGAAAGTAAGTAAACAATTTACTATCTGGTTAACTAAAAACATTACAGTTAAACAGCCTCTGAAATCACACGTAGTAATTACAGACAAAAACAATGTGAAGACCCTAAAAACAGAATTAACCCCTTGAGTGCCCCGCCCTTTACCCGCCCTGTGCCGGCCCTTTCATTAGCGGGCGGGGTTCATGACGAGATAGTCTCGTCATGGGCACAGCGCAACCGCGGCCCATGACGAGACCATCTCGTCATGGGCACTCAAGAGGTTAAAGAGAAATGATTCTCAAATCACCAAAATTTCATGTAATTCGTTAGCTACTGGTCACGTTTCCTAGAATTTTCACAGAAAACCCAGCATTCATACAGTCAAGTAAACCAACATTTTGAACATGTTGGTACCACACCTCATAGTTGGGAAGTAGGCAATTCACTCTGTTAGTGCTCTAATTTCCATCTCTCAGCAATAGGGTACATTCAGGCCTCAAACCCGGGCAAATGCAAAGTAATCAGAAGATATCTTGGGACCCATAAATCTTGAAGACTCCCAGTTATAGTGTGTATTTTCCAGGACCACCTGATCAATTTAGTTAGAGAGAAAGAGAATTGAGAGCAGAGAAAGCTATCTGTGAAATGGCACATTAGAGGGGATAATAAGTAATTTTGAGGTTGGAGTTCACCTTAAGTGTGGATGACATGTTTAGAGAGCCTTTCTTTGAAAAAGAATCAAATTCATCCTTAAAAGAAAGATTTTTTTATTTTTTTTAATAAAACCAGAATTGTATTAACATTTATAATAAGTTAAATAAACATTACAGTGATTTACCCATAGCCCCCACCACCCCAAAAGCCCAGTCCCCATTACATATCACTGTGCTACCGCCGTAGCCTCCAATCCCAGTTCCTGCTTTTAGAAAGTACTTTTCATATCTGCGCCTACGTATACTGTATTCCTGGCCTATAATTTCAGAAGTTATGTTGCTTTTACAGGTTTTCTTCCCCCCCCATTCATCCCCATATCAGGATCTTTTAGACAATCTAGTAAATGATCCCATGCTCGTGCCTTGTCAATTGATCCTCTCCCTTTTCTCACTTCTCCACGCAACACTGCGCTCTCGTAGCCCGCCCACTGAATCAGCCCCTCCTTCCATTTTTTTACCCTGGGGGACCTGGCCGGCTTCCAACGCATAGTTATTTTCCACCTGGTAAGTACCAAGGACACGTTTAAAAGAAAGGACCTTCACCGCCATTTTAAGTAATTTTGAAAAGGTAAAGGAACTGTAAGAGAACCAGACTGATGTAGCTCAAAGGTCGTCATGCATATTCATTTGTGGTTGTAACAGGGTTTTTATGCCGGGTCACTCAATAGGCAGCTGCCACACTGACGGGATACTGAAATCCCTTTGTGCGTGGCATCATGGTCGGCCATGCTTTATTTTCTTTTAGAAGTGCTTGGTCAATGTCAAAATGACAAGGGAATGCTGCTGTAATCACAAGGCCACCCAATAAGTAGCCCAAATGGTTCCCCCCACTGAATTTAATCAGACATACTGGTGCATACTCACCGGATGATTCCTAAAGAGCACCCCCACACCCTTACACAGGTATGTTGCACTAGCTTCTTCCTCCTTTTTTTCCACCCCCCCTCTGTTTAGTGCTCGCTTGCTCTAGGTTAGGCTCTTCTCTTAGGAGTACCCACACACATCCATCTATCCGTCCATCTGTATGGACTTCGTATTGACAGCATCTCACTAGAAGTGCACAGCAAATAAACTAGTGGATAGTCAAGGTCTCCCTCCTACTGCCCTTCCAATGCAGCCGCACACTGAGGCAACAGGCGGTGCAGCGTACACACAGAAGACGGTTACAGTGACTTCCCCCAGAGTCCTACTTCCACCTCCTGTATCACTGCACATGCCCTGTACTGACAAGTCACCCATTGGTTTGGCAGTTACAGCATTTCATATCACTTAAGCAATGCCTGGTTTGTTCAGTTGCCAGGCCTAGGTTTTTACTTTAGGTTTGCCACACTGCTCCACTTAGGCACAGGGTGTCACGAGTGAGCTGGGGCCAATTGACAAATACTTTTGGCACACAGCTCTTTTGTGTGATAAGGCCTTTGAAATCCATATGCAAAACCAACGGCGTAACTTCAGATGGGGTATTACCCCTCAATTAAATAAATTATCTAGTAAATAGTTGGGTACAGGTGCTTTCGGTTGGGTATGGTGAGGTGGAAGTGGGATTTCACCAGGGTTTTTAGTTGCACACACAGACAAAAAACAAACACTCTTGAAGTTCTCAAAACTCCAACTGTTAGTTACTTTACAATATATTGCCTTTTAAGTAACTAACAGTCCCCACTGCTATCCCTTCCCACTGCTCCTTAAGACATCCCCCCACCCCCTGTGCTCCTCAAATAATGTATTTTACCATGATATGCCAGCGTGATTATTGGGAAATTAGAAGCTTATCTAACACTACTAACATATGGGAGGGCCTTAGGGAATATTTAAAGACCAACAACAGACTCTATCCCCTGTCCAACACTTTACAAAACAAATGGAGTCTGGTGGTCTGTCTGCAAAAGAGAAGCCTCAAGAAACTACACAGACATAGAAACCCTAAGCGCAAATAGAAACGAGACCTATGCGACTTAGAAGGATTTCCATCAATTACCAAAGACTGGTCAGTGTCATCATCTGGATATCCTTCCTTCCCGCCACTGAACCGCTATGTCACAGAGGTAGTATCTGTGGTTCGGGTGCCCAACAGGTCACCAAAATCACATAAGAAGGGAAAGAGGAGACAAAGATCACTTGCTCATCTGACATTAAACCTTAACTTATGGTAATGAGTTTTGTAAATGATGTAAATACAAAAATGTAAAGGTATAAAAAAGTGTGCAGTGCATAAAGGTGAGGTTAAAAAAGGAGTTAGAGGAAAGAAAACTTTTATTCTAGGTATCCCTACTAATCCTGGTTTTAAAAATGGTGCAGAAACAGCTTTGAACACATAGGCTGTCTCACAATACGGTCCATAGTGAGGCTTCTCTTTTGCAGACAGACCACCAGACTCAATTGGTTGTGTAAATTAGAAGCTTACCCTCTCCCACAATCTTACTGGCCAAGCTACGCCCCTGTTAACACCATTTCCAAGGATGAATAGTGCTCATGGTCAGTGACTGGCTACCACCCTCCCCCTGTAATCGCACCACCCCCGGACACAGCACATAGACGTGGTATCTTTGGAAGGCGGGAGGTCGCGAGACCCCCCCCCCCCCGGCCGTATTTATTAAGTACAAAAACAATAAATTTTTAAATTTGCATGATAAACAGTTATACAAAAATTCAGCAGGACATTAGATACATCATTGTCAACAGGTGTAAGTGACTATCCTTAACAGAGACTCCAATACAGATTGTTTCCTAACCGAGTCTAACATCCTCCTCTGCATTTTTGTATACTAACATTTCTGGCCATATGGCAAGGTCGCTAACCGGTGTCAGGTCCTACTAGCTGCGCCTCCCCTACAAGGTGTGCGCATGCGCAGCCGGGCCCGGTAATTACCCGGTCCACGCCGTGAACTTCATTTACCCACTAAAGGAGGGCCCTTACTCTGCGCCATCCGGTGACGTCATGAGTATGCGCGCGCGGGGTGGCTACCAGCCTAAGCAAAGCGTGACTCCCCAACCCGCGCCCCTTTGAAGCACCAGTTACCTTGCCCCCTCAGACCTTCAAATAGTTGCTCACCGGTCATGACCTTACCGCCACAGGCCAGCATTGTTAACCGACGATCTGGCCTCCCCCTCTACCCAGACCTAAACCAGGAGCGCGCTTATTTTGCAAATCCCTCCAACCAGGCCCAGACATTATTAGACCACAAGACGTTCGCTGCCTCCGTCAAGTGCACCCCGTCCCTCAAATAAAAATGCTCGCCCCAGATACACCCATGTGGAATCGTCTGCAACTGGGGGGTCCGAAATAATTTGTCCAACTGTGTGTTGACCCTCCGTACCGAGTGATTCAACGCCCTGACCGAGACCCCCCTTCGCCACTGCCATCGAGGGATAAGTTGAGACCAAACTACTGTGGAACCCGGGCAAGCCCTGGCCACCCAACCCGCAGTGGAAATGATCTCCTCAATAAGCACGCGCCTTCCCAATTTTGCCAAATCATTCTCCCCCAGGTGAAGTATCACCACTGACGGGGGGGGCCGCTGCTGAGCTAAGAGTCCCTGGAAAAAATCCCGAAACTGGCTGAGGCATAAACCCCCCCCTCCCAAAAAATGATATAACAAACCCCTGTTTGAGTGCACGCGTCCTACGGTCTCCTGAAAGAAAAACATGTTCCGCCCGCCTAACAAGAGTGGCCCACAATCCAAGTCACCAATTTCTTGTGTCCTCCGTGTTGTGCCGATGTCGGTCGTTGGCGCCCGGTGACGAGTTCCTCCCCTGCGTGACAGGTTTGAGAAACTGCAAAAAACCAGAAACATAAGCGCCCTGAGCGCCGGGGCACGTCCGGTGTGTGTGGGAGCGTCCAGGCAACAAGGGGGTCACCTGGGCGCTCCCCACCTCTTTATCCCACCCCAGTGGCCCGCCCCCCCTCCCCTCCGACCCGGATGTCGATTAGCGACATCCGGGTCATGTAAACAGCCAATCGGTGGTGGGGCGCGCCCCAGTGGACACGCCCCCACCACCGAGAGGTCCGGGGGCGGTCGCCGCACCGCCATGCAGGCGGGGGGGCCAAGAGCCCCCCCTTTCCAGTAGACGCAAAAGTCAGGACTGACTGGGGGTGTCACGCATGACATGGTTGGGCCACTTGACAACTATGCAGTGGTCACTGAACAAGCCGCTGGTGTGAGAATAACTCCAGTTGAAAATTAAAGCCAGACACATGCATGTATCAGCAAGAGTAACGCTCCTGCCACCCAGTCACCCACAAGCAGAAATGTCATGCACAGCTGCGATTTAAAAACGTCTGTAGTTATTGTTACATAGTATCAAGCCTATTTGCACATTTCCCCGATTATCATGGCAAATAAACTCGTGCATAGCGCCCCCCAGCGGGACGAGCCTTGAGAACATAAACGTCATTGGACACTGCAGTTTAGTCTTGCCGGCAAATTATTGGTCTGCGTCTAAGAAATTCAACGAAACACGAACATTTTTTTTGCTTAACCTTTCAAACAAAGTGGACAACTAGAATGCACAATAAAGCTACGTTAGGTTGACATTCACAAATACAACACAGCACTTCACATGATAGCCCAGACGCCTTTACCATCCAATAAACCGAACTCTCAGGTGACAAACATGAGGGGCAAAAGAAAGCTTCACACCCGCGTTTGGATGTTCTGCGTTAGTGAGTGCTGGTAGCTTAGGGTACAGAATGTAACGTTTCGCTGTTCCACTCCCGAGTGCCTCATCCCTGCCAGATATTATCCTTCACCTCAGGGGGGTCTTATTTACAAGCCCTTCGCGCCACCCGTGCGTCAATTTTAATATGAGAAAAAAGTGACATACAGTCGGCGCATGGGCCTTGTAAATAAGCCCCAGTGAGTGTCGTCCTGCTTTAACAATGTTTTAAACAGGACTACAAATCCCAGCATGCAACAACAAATGAGTTGCTCGGGCATGGAACGTAGAAGCCTGGGAGCTCTAGTAACCAATGCTTATATCATTGCAGCGTTGCGCTCCCTGTGGTGCGTGCACTGCGGAGTGGATTCAGATGTATGCTCTAGTGCAGAACAGACACCAGCTGCCTCGCCGGTCATTTGAACGCTACGGTGTCAGGTAGAGCGGTGCTCATAACGTTTGGAGCCTGCGCTGCAGTTCAGCTGTGCCGGCTCGGAGCGTGTCACACTCCCGCCCTCCCTGCCCGAGCGGCAGCCCGCGCCCGCCTGTCAGGAGAGCCCCGTTAACCAGTGGGAGGCCGAACAAAGCGGAGCAGTGGGACGTTTCAATCATGGAAAGTTTGAGCAACTACAGAATTATCCAGGAAGCAGTTCGGCGATACCGTGTCCGGTTCTGCAAACACCGACAGAACAGGCACAAGATAAAGCGCTGCGAAGCGGTGAGCAGCGGCACAAAGACCGAGGAAGCGCTTACCTTCAGCCCTGACTGCCATGGCGAGGCCGAGCAGCAGGAGAAGCCGCGGACATAGATGAGGGCAGGGTACCGCTGCCTTCCGGCCCCTGGACATCTTATCCTGAGAGAAATGTAACTTGCATCAGCTGGCCAGCGCGCGCGGCACCATCATTATATAGTAACCGAGAGGCCGGGACGCAGGATGTGAAAGGTTTCCTGCATGGAGTTAACGCTACACCCCTCCTGAATGGGCTGCCGATGATCTAGTCTGTCTTTCACAAACTTTTTTTTCCCTTGGCAAGGAAAACCTGTTGACCGTTGCAATAAATGAGCAAATTGTCCATGTTGGCTAGAAGGAGGCTTTGGGTTCGTTAGTGAAATAAAGCAGGCCTGTTAAATCTTTAGATGTCAATATTTTACAGTTTTTCTCATTACAATGGAAAAGATTATAGTCCTACTCCGGACGTGGTGCCGCGGGGTCCTAAAGCCCCCGGGATACTGACCTGGGAATTCTGTTAAACAGATAAAGCTTTCATTGCAAAGTGCCAGCACACAAAGGACTCCGACAAAACACATTTCATGTGCGCACATCTGCCCAGAGTATGTCTACACTCAGTAACTTAGTATAGCTTTTAGTCAGTTCCATATCACATGTAGCGCCTCAGCCAGTCCAAATGTCGTAGGCTGCAGCATGTTTAATTCTGGGACTTGTAAGTCAGGTTCGAACATTGTAAAGTGGGTTAAAAAAACAGCATGCAAAGTGCTGTTAGCATTTAAGTCAACTCTGGTTAATGGCGTCACACATGGGGTTTAAGGTGGTTAGGTTCTAGGGGTGTGTTTGTGGGTGTTACAACCCCACCCCAATAAATGTCTTTCCTGGTTACTAGGTGGGTACAGGTGCTTTCAGTCGGATATGGTGAGGTGTCTGTTGGATTTTGACAGCAATTTTTACGCACACACACGCTCTTACTCTCTCTTTTGAAGGTCTTCAAAAAATGTTGGTTATTTTACAGAATATTGTGTTTTCTCTCAGTACCCCTACCAATCCGTATTCGTCTCCCTTTCCATTGCCCCTTTAGCCCCTTGCTTGTCATAAAAGTATTTTAACATTATATGTCAGAGGGATTGTTGGGCAATCTGAAGCTCACACATCCCCCAATCTTAATGACCAAGCAGCATCCCTGGCTATCATTCTATCCTTATAAATGTTTTCATATAACAGCTCTGTATTATTCCATATCCGTGCGTGAGTAGCTCACCTAGTCCAGGATTTTGCATTCTGGGAAACAAATTGCTGGATTTACAATGTGATGAACAGGACTACAATTCCCAGAATGCAAAGCATAATCTTGGTTTGGATAAACTCTCACAGATAGTCTTTGTAAATCGGAGAGTTCTCTTGTATCTCCTAATTTTGTATGTGTTTCCAACCTGTTGAATGTCACATTTTCGGGTCTTCTTAGAGTACCTGAAAAGCAAAAGTATGCACAAGCACCAGAGTCCTGTGAAAGAGGGTCAGCGAGGGGCCGTAGCCACGGGGGAGGAGTGTATTTGACGACCGGCCCGGGACAGATTGGGAAGGTGAGCAATTGGGCATTGGGAGATTGGCAGGTGCCTAAAGGTAACATATGTGGTGTTTTTTTTATTTTGTTAACAGTGTTGATATGGAAGTAGATGCATTAATCGATTAAAAATTAAATCTCGTGTTCATTAACAGAATCGCCCGTTGTGTACTCCACATCAACCTTGACTCACAAATATGTCGTCAAGCAGGCCCTGATACATGACCTGTGATTGCTGATTGTTAGGTCACAGGTGAGATGTGCATAGCTGGCAGGTAAACACTCGGGCAGGAAACTCTTGATCGATCCCACAGAGATGTGCAGCAACATTACAATAGTAAAGGGACATTACCCCAATAAAGCACACATGGACGGAGGGGGTATGTGCACTCCTAAAAACGCCATAAAAAGTCAAATGCCACATGAGTTAGGAACACATAGCCAATTGGGACCTAGCACACACAGTGATCACGCGTTCCCCATGCTGGACATCTGGACACATCAACCACTGGCCACATTGCGTCCTCGCAAGGTCGAGACCATTAGACAATTAATTTATGACTTCAAAGCTAGCAACCAACATTCCTCCCCATATATGTTATACCAGAAACTTTTATAACCCATCTTGATTTGTATAGAAGAAGGTCACAGACCAATTGTGAATGGAGACAGTCCTCAGACCCTGTCTCTGTAACTGTTCTCCCGGCCATAATGTTTAATTAAACAAACTGTTCTTGTTTTGCCAAACCCCTCTTGTGTTCTGTTTTTTTAAATTGATTTCAAACTCAAGCAACAACAGCCTCTGCTTCTTTCCCCCCTGCAAGACAATTGCACTGAGACTTTGGTGGGTGGATAGGGGAGGGAGTGAGTCTCAGAATCACCCTTGTTGGGGGCTAGGTATTGCTCTGGCTGGTGGACCATTCGGACCTCAGCCCCATTAGGTGCACACCCTGCCCTAAATCATTGTCTTTCGTCTGACCCCCTCCCCCACAGGGACATCAAATTCAGGCCATGGTGGATGGGGGAGTTGAGGGTGGAAGTATGCAGGGGCCTGACTTGTGGGGGGGGGGGGGTTCGGGTGATTTTGTGCCTTTTGGCCACCTTCATATCAGACCTCCTGGCGCAGCAGCTATGTTTTTTCCTCACCCCTCCCCTACCAAACCATCACCCAAAGTCTATGGTGGACTGGGGAGGTGATGAGTAAGAGAAGCAGCATCCTTGCAGGACCAGGTGTTGTAATCTTGCCTCCTGTGTCTTTTAGGCCCTGCTGGAGGGGGGGGGGGTCGTTTGAAGAGACCTCGATGGGAGGCCACCTTGCCCAGAGAAAAGAATAAAAAGGATATAGCATTAGGGTTAATCCTGCCCACTTTGGCACTGGGGAACGAGGTTCAAATCCCAGCGTTTGCACAACACTTTGTGATTCTTAACCTTCCAAGCCCTAAAGTAAAAATGAATTTTATCTTGTGTAGTGTTACTGGTGCTCATATAAATTGCTCCAATGCCCTTGGGCTGAATTCACTCTAAATAAAACTACAAAAAGCAAGAAAAAATGCAATTTGTTCATGGTTTAAGATTCTGCAAAGTCTGAAGTATGATAATTAAAGAGGTCTCTCTATATGGAAAACGTTGATATTCATTTTTTAAATGTGGCTTTTCTGCCTTTGTTTTGTTCAACTATCAGTCACGGACCAATAAGGCAGCTTTATACTTACAATTACTGTTTAAAATACATACTGATGAGAGAGATTACAAGCTTTAAGTTTTTTTTCTTCTTTTTTGGACTATCCAGAATGTTAAAATATTGGCCATGGGGCTGAAAACCCGTCCAGGTGCCAACCCTAGCCAGATCAGGTGTTGTGGCCCGTGGGCCATTTTACTTCACCTCAAACGTCTTACCAAAATGCAGTGCTTCTAGTTTTCACCAATGGTATTGGTTCAATAAACTTTAAAATCCTTACTTTACCAAACATTTCTCTAAAAATGAGTACAATGAGACAAACCAAATGGTGTTTTTAATGAAAGGGGACGATCCAGGAATGTGGGCCACTTTTTTTGGGAATGCCCAGTCCTTATTGTGATCCTGACCCTGGCAGGGCCGTTTTATAGTAATCTTCACCCCTCCCAAAAGACCCAGGCAGCTAGCTCAGCATTCACATTTGAATACATACAATGTAATAAAAAAATAGATGCTGTAAGTAGCAGTGCTGTGATGAGGGTGCTACAGTTCAGAAGCAGATTGAGCAATAAAAATGCCTTTAAATATTTTATTTTCATATTTGCTGTGTATACAAAGGCCGAGATCAAATGACAGGCTATGTTTTCTGACATGTTGCTGCTTATTCTTTTAACATGGAGATGTTGTTAACTTTTCTTTCTCTGACAGCAAAGTGAGTGCATTTTATGAAGTGACCTAGCTGACAATCTCGCTGAAGTACATGGAGTGTAATAAGAAAGACTGTAGGCTGTCAAGTTTTTCTAATACACAACATGTAAATACCTGTAAATGAACAATAAATATATTTAAAAATATATCAGCAGTTGTGATGGCAAATGAAGCACAGTTTGTTTTGTAATTCTGAAGTGTGATGGAAACAAATATTTTACTATGGTCAAAACGAATCTTGATGATGCACAAATGATAAAGATTGTATTGTATTGTATTGCAGCATTTGAATAGTTCTTACTACCCCTAAGTGGGGCACTGAAGCACTTACCTACATAGGCAGCAATCTATGACATATAGTATGTGTGATTGGGAGGGTGTTGCCTTTGTTTTGTGATCCTGTTTGAGAAGTGTTTCCATGTCGTGCATGATGACCACTGACATGTGAATATCGTGTTATGAGATGCACATGTTGCAGTGAGGTGAATGAGGTGTGAGAGACATAGACACAGTAGTATATGGTTTGTCAGTATGCTGGCTGTTTTAAACAGCTCTGCATGTCCCTGTATGGCATTTCTTATGGCTATAGTCTGCCTAGCTAGTTTCTGCACTGGGATGTCCAATCAGAAATGTTGTTTATAGTTATGGGCCTGAGAGTCTTGACCTCAAGAAGCTGACTGCTCGCTGCGAGAACGACCTACACCCCCCCCTAAATCTATCTAAGGTCAATGACCTCACAGAGCAATACAATTCGACTATGTCCAACATAATTGTTGATCTGGCCCCGTTAAAGCTCAAAAGGTCCCAAATCAAAGACAAACACCCCTGGTTCAGCAGACCCCTCAGTAGCAAAAGGAGCGCTCTCCGACTTACAGAAAAAAACTGGAGACAGCACCCCTCAGCCTCTCAACTTAAACTTCTCCGTCAGTCCAGAAATACTTACAACAGCAACATCCTCAAATCCAAAAAAGAGTTCTTCAGATCAGAACTGGAAAACGCCAAGAACAGACCCGAAGCTCTTTGAAATAGTCAAACATCAATCAAACAAACTAGTTAAGTCTTCCAAAGAAACTACAAAATCCCTAATAACCTGTGATGAGTTCTCCTCCTTCTTTACAACTGAAATTAACTCTCTAGGAAACGAACATAATTCCGCCTCTAACTTCCCCCCTCCTCTTACCGGGACCCATCTCTCTCTTTTTCCCTCCCCCCCCCCCCCCCAACACCCAAAAATCAAGCTCACTGGTCCAACTTAGAACTATATGATGACCACTCCATCTCGTGAATTCTATCCTCCTTAAAACTGATTACCCACTTCAACGACCCTCTCCTCGCCAACTGCCTGGCAGTGACTTCTCTATTCATCGTTCCCATTTGGACTACAATTATCAATGCCTCCCTTCTTCAAGGGTCCATACCTGACTCCCTGAAAACCAGGCAAGTCATCCACATCCTAAAAAAACCACTCTGAATTCTGCATTTCCAGACAGTTTCAGACCAATTTCCAATATTCCTCTTCTTGCAAAAGAGGTGGAGAAATGTTTACAGCTTCAACTAAGCCAACATATCGCTAAATTCAACTTGCTTGACGAATTCCAATCTGGGTTCAGGCCTGGGAATAGCACTGAAACCACTATTCTTCACATTGTAGATGAGGCTCTCCAAGCCGTTGACCAAGGCAAAACCTGTCTCTTGATCCTACTGGATCTTTCCTCGGCATTCGACACAGTCAACCACGAGAAACTACTTGAACACAGGATGGGTCTAGGAGGGACCATCATCAAATGGTTTGGTTCCTTCCTCTGGAACCGCTCCCATAGATTCTTAGTCAACAGCAACCTATCTGCTCCTTCCCTGACAACAATCAGTGTCCCCCAAGGCTCTACTCTGTCCCCCACACTCTTCAATCTCTACCTTGAACCGTTAGCTGAAATACTTCTCACTACCAACATCTCCTTCCATATGTACGCCGATGATACTCAGATCTACATCAACATCTCTTCTCTAGAGGAGATTACCTATCTGAATGACGCCCTGAAACTGACTGTTCAATGGCTCGCCAACAATCAGCTCAAACTGAGTGCCCAGAAAACGGAGTTCCTTCTCATCTCCCCCCTAAAAACACCAATGATATCCTGGAATGGACTAACTTGATCACAGCACTTAACTGCAAACCAACCACAGTGGATTCTGCTAAATCTCTCAGTATAACCTTGGACAGCAACCTGAATATGTGTGAACACATCAACTTGATGGCCAAAACTGCCAGGTTCCACCTGAGCTATTTGAGAAAACATAAACCCTTCCTTGAAGCTGGGGACCTACAAACCGCAGTTCAGGCTTTAGTTATTTCCAGAATTGAATACGACTGCTCTACCCTATCTGGCCTATCAAAGACATTCACGACCCCTCTAAAAGCTTGCCTCAATGCAGCAGCTAGACTCTTATCAGGCTCAAAAAAATTTGACCACATCTCACCACATCTGAAGGCCTTAAACTGGCTTCCTTTTGAAGCCAGAATCACGCTCAAACTGGCCTGTATCACACAAAAAGCTTTATACACGAACTCCCCGGCATACCTTGCCCAGAAAATCAGAGTATCGGGGGGGATTCAGAAACTCCTGGTCTGCCAGAGACCGTGTGCTCCAGCCACCCTGCTTCCGTAAGGAAAAAACATATAACCGTGCGTTCTCTGGGGCTGCACCAAGAATCTGGAACTCGCTACCGTCCTCCATCAGAAGAATACCTTCTCTGTCAATCTTCAAAAAGGAAGAGCAAATTCCCCCCATAACTCTCCTTTGTCGCGCATACCACCTTTTGTCATGGCCTTTGTTTCTATGCATAATTTCCTGTTCTGCTTGGTTGTCTGTACCGCTCTCTCACTTCTTCAAATGTTTTGCTGGTTCTCTCTGCCTTTTGCTATCTTATCTCCCCTCTTATATAATTGCTGGTTTTATCTTTTTTATCTCTGACATGGCGCTCTGGTGATTATTGGACTGTATTGATTATTGTATATAACCTTGGTTTTTGTCCTAATGTAGTCTATTCTCTAATCCCCATCCTTGGGTGTTGCCTGTGCCTAACCTGTACGCAACGTGTTATCCCTGTAAAGCGCTCTGATACCCTAATGGGTCACGTTCGTGCTCTATAAAACTTCGAATGAATAAATAAAAATAAAATAAATCAGAAATGTTGTTTATAGTTGTGGGCCTGAGCTGATATGGTTGGATTGAGAGAGAAGTGGAGAGAGTTGCAGCGGTGGGCATTTTTACTATCATCCTATATCTGAGCTTCATTGTGAGATGCAGCCATAGTGTATAGATTTTTGTGACCTGCAGTAGTGGATGTGATTAAAGTCCTTTGATTGACCAACAGTGTGTGGTAGATCTCTTCAGATATTCCATGCCTTTTCATTCAATGATGGCTAGATTATTGGCTGTACAGTACTGTTGATTGGCAATACTTGTGACAAATACGTCTTATGTGAATGTAAGAGGTGTAATTTACAATTGGATGCTGAATGTTATGGTATTAGTAGTATTGAAGACCAGAAATGTTATATATGAAATTACATAACTATAGATTACCCTGGTGAACCATAGGGGCAGCACTCCCTAAACTTACCCTCCTACTAAAAATAGTTGCTGCCTGAGTTGTTTCCAGTATTTGGATTGCAAGCTCAAGATTGAGTCTGAGGGTGCAACTGTTTCCGGGTTCTGTTGTAGGGATGCGGGGTGGTGCCGTTGTCTTTGAAATAGCCATGTGTTCAAATGTCTTTTAAAGTGTATTTGCTCCTGAAAGTTTTGAATGCTGGCCAGTAGTGAGTTCCAGACCATGGCAGCTTCTACTAAGAAAGCAGTGCCTCATACGGATTTCTCCTGGTAAGGAAGTATGGTAATAAGTGGGTCAAGCCTGGAGCAGAGTCCTGTTTTGTTTGTATTGCATGATTTAACTTGTAGGTATAGCAGTTCTTTTACCTAGGAGGCTCTATAGACAATGCAAAGTACCTTGAACATTGCCCTTCTAGCTCTATGGATGGAATAATTGCAAGACTGGAGTAATGTGTCAACTGGGGTGAAGGCGGAGAAGAATTCTTGTGGCAGCATTTTGGATGAGTTGTATTTTCCATATGATGAATGTGCATGATCCATGATTTATAATCAAGTTTAGAGATTATGAGTCTGAAGATGGCTCACAGTTTCTTATGGCATCCAAGGCATAGGAGGATGCAACATAGTGATGTTTTTGTCTAGAGGACACTTTGTGTGGCGTTGTTAAGATGTGGTATCACTCTTGTTACAGTAATTGAAAACTCAATAAAGAATTGAAACACTGTTAAGATGTGGTATCAATTATAGGTCTCAATCCACTGTTACTAAGAGGCTTCTGACTTCTCTCTATATTGTTGAAGGGGCCTCATGTTCCGTAGTCCATATGGCAGTAGACTCGTATTTTGGCCAATATCCGCAAGTCATAATCACCAAGTTTGCTGTACTGAACTTTAGATGGTTATTTATCATCAATGTGTTTTATGTGTTTTATAGCCCGAAGGCCGTCATACAAGTTTTAAATTGTAGAGGTTTTCCAGACCATCCATTTTAAAAATGATGTTGTTGTCATCTGCATAGTTATAACAGATGAGGTTCTATGATTTAATCAGGTTTGGTTAAGAGGTTAGGTAGATGTTGAAAAATAGAGGGGATATGATGGACTCCTGAGGAATAACACAGTGTTGTGTATGAGGAGCTGATCTGAAAGGTCAATTAATCAATCAATCAAACAGTACTTATATAATAAGGCTCATCACCTGTTAGAGTAACCAGGTGCTGTGTTGCCGGTGTCAGTCAAAGAGCCAGGTCATGAGTCCCTTCCTGAAGTCAGTCAGCGGGGGTGAATTATGGAGGTGGAGGGGAAGGGAGTTCCAGTTCTTGGTGGCAAGGTGGGAGGAGTGTCCACTGGTGCAGCAGCGGCGGTTGTGCGGTATCTGTGCGAGGGTGAGGTGAGCTGAGCGAAAGACGTGGGTCCTGGGCTCACTGTGCCACTGGAATCAAGTTATCCTGGCTGAAGAGGGGTGAAACCCCGAAACCGGTCCTAGGATGCTTGTTTCCGGTCCAGAGAGGACCTGGCTTGGCAGTTCAGGCTGGACTGTTCCCATGAGGCACAGGGTCAAGACTGATTTGCATATGGCCAGGTCTAAACTGGGGTGGCATGGTGAGCAAAAGAATGATGGATTTAACCCAGATCTCTTGACTGGGGGTGAATGTTTTGAATTGTTCTGCATTCCGTCCATCAATTGTGTGTCTTTTGCGTTCATGTAGAAAGAGCCTTGGTCCTGGAGGACTTTGTAGGAGTGGGTCAGTAGTTTGAATGGGCATCTTTTCTGGATAGGGAGCCGTTGGTGGTCTTTCAGATGCTTGGTGAAATGGGTTCTTTCCTGCAGGTTGAAGATCAGCCTAGCTGCTGCGTTCTGGATCATCTGGAGTCTTCTCATGAGTTCAGTGGCAGTGCCTGTATAGAGTGCTTTTCACGAAGTCCAGCCAGCTGGTGATGAGGGTCTGTTTCGCTGTTTTTCTGGTTCTGATAGGGAGTCATTTGAAGACTTTGAGACGTTCTTCATACAGTTGTAAAAGTTGGTCTTGGTGGGAGCCCCTGAGAGTGAGAGGATGAGCTGGGCATCATCGGCATAGGAGTTGATGTGTGTTCTGATGATGTCTGCTAGTGGTGTCATGTAGATGTTGAAGAGCTTTGGACTGAGGGATGATCCTTGAGGGATGCCGCAGATGGTGGATTTGGGTTGTGAGCAATTGAGAGGAGGGGAGAGTAATGCACTGGGTGCGCCCCATGAAGAAAGATGCCAGCCATCTGAGCACATGGTTTCTGATTCCGATCTGGCATAGTCTATTGATGAAAGCGTGGTGGGAGACCATGTCAAAAGCTGCAGAGGCATTGAGGATGGCGGAGAGTTGGTGGCTAACCTCGCCTCCTCTGAAATTGAAAAGTCAGTCGGAGCAAGGGTCGGTGGGTGCTCCCGAGTGGATGGAGTTCATTAGCGTGGGTGTGTTCGGCGTACCAAGTTGTTTCCATGCGGAGAGCGGGTGGTCAGCAGAAGTGATCATGGGAGATGGGATGCCGAGGTGGTCAGTGGGTTGGGGATCGAAGTTGCTGTATATGGTGGCTATCTTGTTGTGGAAGTGGTCAGCGAGTGCATCGCAGAGTTCCTGGGAGGCGGGGTTCGAGTTTTCGGTGGCTGACGGGCAGGTGAACTATCTGATGATGGTGGAGAGTTCCTTGGTCTTGTTGGTGCTAACCTCGATGCGGTGTGTCAGTGCTTCCTTTTTCAGGGCTTTGGTCTGGTGTTGGGAGATGTTGAGGGCTGCTCTGAAGGTAGTTTGGTTAGTGTCGTTTCTGCTGGTGCGCCATCTTTTTTCGAGTTGCTTGCACCTGTGTTTTGACTAGTTCAGGGGTGAACCAACTGGCTCGTTCAGTGGGTCTATGTGTTTTGGCTGGTTCGATGGGATTGACTCGATCGGTGGCGCAAGAAATCCAAGCGTTGAAGTGCTCTACTGCCTGGTTCAGCTTGGTGGTGATGTTGGGTTGGGTGATGTTGAGGGCGCCAGTCCATTGGTGTTGGGTGACCTTGGTCCAGCCGCTGAAGGGGGAGCTGTGGTGATTGGGGATGGTGTGGGGAGGTCCGGTGATGGTGAAGTGTACAATAGAGTGGTCGAGCCAGGTGAGTTTTGTAGTGTGGCTGTATCTAACTCTGTTACTGGCCTTCCAGTGTGTGTCCTGCTTTGTGTGTGGGGTCATCGCCCAGCTGCTTTATGCAGATGTTGTCCATTTGCTTCAGGAAGTCAGTGGAGTTGGTGTCAGTGGGGTCTTCCAGGTGGAAGTTGAGGTCTCCTAGGAAGACGTAGTGTACGGATTAGATGGTGAGTGGGGTGATGGCGTTGCTGAGGCTGGATCATGGTCCTGAGCGTCTGTAGGTGAGGGTGCCTTTGATGGTAGTTTTGTCGTCGCTGCGGAGCTGGAAGTTCATGTGTTCCATGCTCGGCATGGTTTTGTCATCGGTAGTGGTGCAGATGATCAATTCTTCATGTACAATTACGATGCAACCTCTGTGTTGCTGTACTTTATCTTGTAGCCGATAGGTGTTGTGGTGGCAATCTCTGGGGCCGATGCGGGGGTGAGCCAGGTCTCTGTAATGAATGTCGCGTCAAGGGCAAGGGTGAAGATAGTGTCCTAGACTTCGATCGCATGCTTGCAGAGTGATCTGGCATTGATCAGGAGGCGGCTGAGTTGTTCGGGGATGGTCTCGACTGACGGGGATTGCGTGGCGCTGTTTGCTGCAATGGCGGTCAGTTTAGGGGTGTAGGTGAGATGGCAGCAGATGCAGGAGAAAAGTCCAGTGTTGGAGTGAGGTGATGTGAGGTAGCGTCCGGGGTCAAGTGAACGGAGATCTGCGGCAGAGTACCTCTGGGAGTCCGGAGGGCCAGAGTTCCTGGCACTGGGCGCGGTCCCAACAATAGTTCGCAGTAACAGGTGAGTGCCCAAAAATTAAATGACAGTAGACTGAACTCCCTTCTCACCTTTCACATATGGTATGTCAAACAAGAATTTGCTGCGTCAAAATATTGTGTAACTGTGCAGCACATTGACGCTTGTTCTTAAGGCAGCAACTTTCATGACCCTTCATATTCCAGATACAGAAGTGGTTGTCACTGCCTATACCTACCAGCCATTCAGAAGCAATGTCCAATCAGGAAATCTCCAGATTCCAAATGGCATTGTGCTTTGATTAGCCTATTAGGCTGGGGCAGAATCATCACAAGTCAGGTGCGACTTACATTTGAATAACGTTGTCCTAGCCTACAGTTTCTAGGGCCTGCTGTGAAATATAGCCTGGTGAGATAACCCATCTGCTCTAGAGATCATCTCTTTGCTTGCAGAAGGCAGATAGTTTGTTTTGTGAATGTGCCTGCTGCAGAAGGCTGCACAGACCCTAACTAGCAGTAGTTTGAATCTGAAATGATCTAATGAATCCTACCATGTCACAAAGGCATGTTATTACTGACTATTTATCCGTCAAAAATGGTTTAATATCTAGATAACCTTGCCAGGGTCATCACGCTGAGAATTCACCTCCTTCAAAGAAATATTTTGGAAACCATAAGCAGCGCATCTGAGGCTGAAAGCATTTGGATTATAATAGACCTCTCTGTACAACATGGACTAACCTTTTCTAATTTTGATATGTTATAATCTCGGATCTGTTTAGTATGAATCTGCTGTTTGCAATTTATTGACTGCTTTGAAATTCTAATTTATCTTTATCCAATTTATGGTTATAGAAAATAAATTGCTGTTATGAGGTCCTATGTAATTAAATGCTAAATGCATAATACTTGCTGAACAGTTGGGGTACCAATTTTATTATGAGAAGTGTGGGAAAGCTGAGCGTGAGGAATTTTATGGATCCTCGCACACTCCAGAATTTTCATTCACAGAATTATGAGAACAATCTGTGACTTAGCCTATGTTTGATCTTTGCAGGGCATTCTCAGTAAGAAAAAGCATTGGAATCCATGCAAGCCACACTGTCCGGACTACCCTAGGTGTCTTGTTTTCAGAAATGTCTGGGCCTGGCAGGATTCCCTGGGTGCCAACCAAGCCCTGTCCTAAGTACTGCAGCTACCCACGTTGCTAGTATAGGCAACTTTGCAGAATTTTGGTGTTTCCTTGTGTTTGGGCCTGTCCTACCACAGGCCATAGCCTAGCCACACAAGTGGGGTACTATCGTTACTGGGACAAGAGTAGGAACGATGTGTGGTAGGACATTTGTGGATCTCAACAGATTTTCCTGATCTGCTTTCACTTTTGTTTTGCTGTGATATCAGCATGCACAGTGTGCTGCACAAGCTAGCAAAACAAATAAAAATTCAATCTCGGGACTCAGGAGAAAAAGTTCCAGCACATACCAACTTTGGTTTTTGGAAAAGAAAATGTTTCTGGTGTTTTCACCTCAAGTATTAGCTTTTCTAGTACTGTGGATGACCCGTTGAAGTCCAACGCGGACGTCAACAGGTTGTCCTCTGCCCTAAAGCAGTTAAAACCCACCAAACCAATGCAGCCTGATGTCCTGTTCAACAAGAATGGACAACAAGCTGCAGAGATATGATGGCCATGGTGCACTAACTTCTTTGTTACATGGCTGTATGGGACTTCTCCAGTTCCAGAAGGCCCCCAAGATGGTAGACTTTAGGGACTGATGAACAGTGAAAAGCACAATAGCCAAAGAAAGGTAGCAGCTGCTGCTCATGGCCATGTGCAGCGAAGATACATTTTCAGCTGCAATGCATGGTCTGTGAAGAAGAGGGTTAGGGAGAGAAAAAAAATACTGAGAAGTACAGAGAAGATAGATGAAGAGGTTCAAGAAAAGGAAAGATGCAGTGAAAGAAAGGAGAGTAAATAGAAAAAAAGGAAGGGAAGATAGATACAGCGGCAAAAAAGAATGGGGTAGTGGAGAAAAGGGTGAGAGTGGCAGAGGAGACCGAGATTAGGAGGTGAAACCCCAACTCTTCAGATCACTTCTGGGACTGTAGAAGACTCAGAAAGATAACTGCTCTGATGTGCTGCTGCCTGTGTGAGAAGGACTGGACCTGCACCGTGAACCCAGGACTACCAGAGTGACTCCAATGGTTAGTTGACTGGCCTCCATATCAGAGCCTCCGGAACAGAAAAGGCTCCAACCATCCTGAACCTGGACTCAGCCTGCTGTGAGTCCTAATTCCCCAAGTGATGCCCCTTCTAGTTCTGGACCCTTGGAAGTGGGACTAATTGTGCTCTGCCAGCCCAGCTGTGAACTGCCCCCCAACCGATGTAACTGGCACAAATCCGATGCAGCCTCACAGCTCCTCATCGGAATTTACACGGTATGATGCAGCCTCGACGCAAGCCCACACCACATTCCTTGCAGCTCATTGGAACCGCCGCTGCACAACCCACCCCTGAAGCTGTTCCTCACATCACTTCTCAAAGCTGCCACTCCATGGTGCAACGCTGCATATCCAAGACTTAGGATACAATCTCCAGTGGGCCTCACTTGGTCCTGGTCTTTGGCCGGCGCTCATGGTTGACCTGAACTTGCGACTTTGCCCCAGTCTGGCGTGACTAGATGACCACAGTTAGTGGTTTGTGCTTTAAAAGCATTATTTTTATCTAAACCTTTGAAATTGCATATCTCCAGTTCTAGTAGTTGGATTTTTTTTATTTTGGTGTCAATTTATTAAAATGTACTCTACTTTTCTTAATTCGGTGAATGATTTTCTGATGTTGCATTTGCACTTCATTACTGTTTATGGTTTGTAGAAATACTTTACACACTGCCTCTATGTTAAGCCTTACTGTTTTTTTGTGCCAACGGCTAAGCTACCAGAGGGTTAAGTATAGGCTAATTTAGTGACTTTTGTGGTTTACCCTGACGGGGACTGTAACTGTTGCTTAAGCAGGATTGAACCCCTACAACCAACAACCAGTTCTCACAAGGGGTATATGCCAATGTCAGAACCTACTTCACGTGCATGCAGTTTTGACTGAGGATATTGATCAAATGTAATTGAACTATGCAGCTGTTTTTTCAACCTTATGGTGAAATTCATTGTGGGGCCTTCCCAACTTCCCCTGTAACATTACATTTAAATTCTATGCAGGTTTCCCCACTGTTACAGTCCTAAAGTGTTCAAAACATATTGTTCACCACAATTTTCCTAACATGCCTTTAATGGGCATGCTCTACGATCTCTATAATGTTATTTTAAATTAGTGGCAAGTTAAGTTATAGCTCCAGTTATAAAGATGGGTGGAATAAGGAAACTCCATACTTTATGAATCTGATTCTTTCCTAACTTTACTTTAGGTAAGGTTTATCCCTTTTGGACTACCTGGTGTGATGCTGAATGTCCCAGGTAGGACTTACTCCTGCAAAAAAATGTTGAATGTGAAGGCTGGACTTCCACTACGTCTGATGAAAGGTGTGGAAGAGAGTGCTTTGAGATAAGGCCAACTAATAAAAAAAAATAAAAAAAAAATCATAAGCTTTACATTTCACAAAGCTTGAACAGTTCAGAAGATCCAGAAAGGTGCGAGTCAGCTGACTTTACAACCTTACACCTCTCTACTTTAAATCCTAACAAACTGAGAGGATTTAAAGTTGTTCTATAATATGTACTTTAAAAAATTTAAATATTCCTTCATATAGAATCACAAGGTGTGCACCCTAAATATCGAAACCCGAATAACAATGGCACAGAAAATAGAGGACAGAATATTAAATCCAAAATATTGACAGGTATGTATGTATGTATGTGTGTGTATCTATATATATATTCACTTAAAAAACCATAGGTTTCACACAAGTTATAGTTAGCTGTACATTTCACTCGTAAAAAACCAATGAAATTCCACGTTATAGTTAGATCAGGTAACTAAAACTTGCGCGCCCACAATAAACTGCTGATGATGTCACATATTACATCACTTATGACATGGTCAGTGACATCACTCATGACATCAATGATGACATCTGAAATGACACATTGTGCATTGCGGTCGCGCAAGTTATAGTTACCTGATCTAACTATAACGTGGAATTTCATTGGTTTTTTACGAGTGAAATGTACAGCTAACTATAACTTGTGTGACACCTATGGTTTTTTAAGTGAATTTGCAAGGTTTTTTAAATGCTAATTCCTAAATATAACGTGTGTGAAACCTATGGTTTTTTCAGTGAATTTGTACGTTTTTTTAAATGCTAAGTTATGTATTTATTTTTAATTTTTGCGCACGTGCCCACGTTGCGCATTTCGTACCGTGCACGCCTCGCCATTTTTTACAAAATATCAATAGTTTTTTTCTCCCTTGGGGGTCCTTAGATTTATATATTAAATGTGATTGTTAATTCTTTTTTATTTTTTTTTACCGTACGCGTACGGTAAGCTTACCGTACGCGCACTCCGCGATTTTTTAAAAAAATTATTACATTTATTTTTCATACTTTTTGGTCCTTCGTGAACCCCCTGACGAACGCTAGGGGGTCTGCAACTCTCTTCGTTGCCCCCTTTTCATGTTATCAACCTTTGTTTTTCAGTGCGAGAGACAGAAAATGGCGGCCGATACTTTCTGATTTCGACCGATTCGAATGTTTACAGTCATGTAACCACCAATCAGAATTGAGCTCGCGCATGGCACCGTACGCGTACGGTAAGCTTACCGTAAGCGCACGGAGCGCGCTTACAGATATATATATTGATTTAAATGCTATTTTCTAAGGACCTACTGAACAGATTTACACCAGACCTGCAAAAGGCACATCCCTGACCTGAGGACTACCTCTCTGCCCAATTTCAAGTAATTCTGTTCATCCGTTCGGGCTGTAGCTCGGACTAAAGGTCCTATGGGAAAATGCATGGGGAAAACGCGTTTTGGGACCCTCCTTTTTTCTCAGCCCCCGCTTGACGAATCCCCCCGAGACTTTCAGGGTAGGAGCGTAGCGTAGCGCCCCATTAGTTTTGAAAAATTTGCGAGGATTCGTCAACCGGCGCCAAAGTTATTCCAAATAGAATGTTGCGGATTTCCTATGGAAACACGGTCCTAACTCTACTGGCGACCGCCAGTAGATAATATATATATATATATATATATATATTCACTTAAAAAACCATAGGTTTCACACATGTTTCACACCGCAATCCTCTGCTGATGACGTCAGATATTACATCACTGTATTTAGACACTTATTTACCCATGTCTTCTTCCATTAATTTTTAGCTATACATATATTACAAATATTTTTTTTTCAGAAAGACACATATGTCATCAGTGATGTAATATCTGACGTCATCAGCAGAGGATTGCGGTCGCGTGAGTTATAGTTGCCTGCACTAACTATAACGGGGGAATTTCAATGGTTTTTCACGAGTGAAATGTCCAGCTAACTATAACATGTGTGAAACCTATGGTTTTTTAAGTGAATTCGCAAGGTTTTTTAAATGCTAATTCATAACTATAACGTGTGTGAAACCTATGTTTTTTTCAGTGAATTTGTACAGTTTTTTAAATGCTAAGTTATGTTTTTATTTATTTTATTTTTTTTCAGGTTTTTCACCGTGCGCGCACCACGGTTTGCAGTGCGCGCAGGGTGCGCGCACCTCGCGATTTAAAAAAAAAATTGTTTTTTTCTCTCTTGGGGGTCCTTCTGTGACCGTACGCGCACAGCAGCGTGCACGTACGGTAAGCTTGCCGTACGCGCTCGGAGCGCGCCTATGTATATATATATATTGATTTAAATGCTATTTTCTCAGGAACTACTGAACAGATTTACACCAGACCTGCAAAAGGCACATCCCTGACCTGAGGACTACCTCTCTGCCAAATTTCTAGTAATTCTGTTCAGCCGTTTGGGCTGTAGCTTTGACTAAAGGTCCTATGGAAAAATGCATGGGAAAAACGTGTTTTGGGACCCCCCCTTTTTCTCAGCCTCCGCTTGACGAATCCCCCCGAGACTTTCAGGGAAGGAGCGGAGCGGAGCGCCCCACCTATTTTGAAAATTTCGCGAGGATTCAACAATCGGCGCCAAAGTTATTCAAAATAGAATGTTGCGGATTTCCTATGGAAACACGGTCCTAACTATAACTATCTACTGGCGACCGCCAGTAGATAATATATATATATATATATATCTTCAATGTACATTGACAAAGGATCACCGCCGGAACACGTTGTTTGTGTGCTCAATAAAAATATTGTGCTGTCCTCAGGTGTGCTGCATCGTTTTTTCCTGTATTTACTTGAATCTCTGTTGGATTGTATATTGATAGCAGCTGTCTCATGCACCCCCACCGTTAGATGGTTGAATGGCATGCCGCAGCAAATCTTGGATGAATATATAAATATATATCTTCAATGTACATAGATGTAGCATTAGGAATAGTACATTTATGCTTCCCTATGTGGGGGGTTGAGATTTAGTAGTACAGCCAATCAGACGATAATTGGAAAAAAACAATAGGTATAGCTTTAAAACCTTGCATACTCCACTTTTTTCCCTAAAAGAATTTGGGAACGAATGCACCTACACTGCACAGTTTTAATGTTTGTTCATAGCTGAGGACCATCCCCACTAAAATATGCTTCTGGCTAGGAGCCTGGTTCAGCCTGCAGGATTTTAGCAGCTAAGCCGTACTTGAGTCTCCCTTTTACGAGTCTTTAGCAACCCTTAAGGATCCGTCTCTCTCACTTCCCATAACCAAGCTGCACTATGGAAACGTTCCGAATAATGAGGAAGCAATATGTAAAGGAATGACATTTTATTAATGGCGTGACATTGAAAGAAGAATAAAAGAGGCAATGCCATTATGCAGCACAGTATAAGATTAAAGGCTCATTATGTATCTCGTATGACATTACTGTGATGCAGCTGAGATATTTTAACGCATTGATGCAGAACTATCCCTGAGCTGAACAGATCTAGAATTCATAGGTTTCTTTCTTTTATAATTTTACTTTTAAGACCAAACAGTGCACAAAACACAGAAGAAATAAACTCAACAGCTATAATGACAGGTACAACGCATTAGTGTTACCCTGGAAGCATCTCTTTCCCCTTACCTGGCAGAAGGGTATAGCGCGTACATCTTTATCAGGTGTGTGTAACTGAACTGAATGAGGCGCGCCAGTGTTCCAGTCACTGGACTTAACAAAAGAGAGGGAACTCTTCCAAACTCTGAAGGTTCTCAGGGTCGAACTCATATTTTGTAATGGAAACATGAATTTGCGTAAATAATAAAACAACATGGTCATGACAACTATATGGATCGCTCTTTCAGTTCGGTTACATTTTAAATGTAAATATTTAGCGACAAAAGCCTCACCTACTCTAAATTGTCTCCTTGCTGAAACATGACCAGTTAACTTATGCCAAGTGTTAGGTGAAGCGATTTTAATAACTTAATCCACTTAAGATAGACTTTTTTATTTTTTTTATTTAAAATCTTTGAATGATGCAGTAGATGCTGGAATGCCTGTCAAGTGAGAAATTCATATTTATAGGGGTGAAGATGTGGACGCGGAAGCACATTATCCCACTGGCCCTTCCCTGCAGCCTTGGTAAAATATGCAATGCGCTCCCAGTGCCTTGAAGCCTATAGTGGGCACCTCTCATGTTAAAAAAAGTTTTACTCGCTCGAGAATGTCTCTTTATTGCTATTAGCAAAGTTTTTATCATGGAAGGGCATTCCAGTTTATTTTTGGTGTGCCGGTATTGGCTGGGTAAATAGCATCGTTTCTGCTGTTGAACCCAACTAAATTAATAGGAAGGATATTTTTTCGCTAGTTGTCTGAATCAAAGAACATAAGGTGCAGTAATATGTTTAGAATTGGTCATATGATATTCAAACTGAAGCGTTAGTGACCCAAATGACCTCTCACATAAGACACCCTCGGTGGGGCCAGCGGTGCTGGAGCAATTTTCAGAGTGGGGGTGCAGCCATCAGTGTTACATCATAACAGGTCCAAATCTAATGATCATGGATAGCATCACCAATAATCCTGGCCAAACAATGAACTATCTGCAAATGCAAATTAGACCAATAATCAACACATGCATGGACGAGATTTCAAAGGCAGCGTCAGTGAAATCTACTGTAAATAGAAGTGGGCGATGGGGTTGAGAATATCCACCAAGCCCATCATGATATCAAGATTGTCAATGATTTTTTGAGCAATGTTGTATTCCAGTATGTTAGAGGTTTGCTATCTTGAAACATTACATATTATTTATCTCAATTCTTTATTTGAAATTTATGTTCAGATGAATTTCCATTCACCAAAGACCAATCCTCAAAGTCCAAACCTGAAAGGCCAAATTTGAGGTGATTCACTGAAATTGATTCCCCTTCCCAGAAACATACAAGGGAAGTTAAGTAGCATAAAAGGACACGATTTTAATATTTTATTTAACACAATTTCGAGAACGCCTCACCCAATAGAGTTACATTGTTTACATAAGTAAACATGAAATTAATAACAGCACGAAAATACAGCTCTCGTGGTGGTTGGGCAAAGAAGCGCAGTCACGTTATTTGTTAAAGTAGGATGGTAAACTGAATAAGTAGGAGTTCATTGACTTGTCTCTCATGGGTCTGGCATCCAGAGGCTGTCAAAGGAGATTGTGTTCAGTTCTGATGTTGCTTAGGATGCAAAACAATTCTAAATCTAATACAAGGTGAGACATGAATAGGAATATGGGGTGCAGGACCAGGAATGCTGCTGGCTATTGAGTGGTATAAGATGGAGACGCGCACGAGGGAAGGGTGCAGTATAAGAAGAGGTAAATAAATATGCAATGGTGCAGACAGAGAGTGCCACAGGATGGGAACTAGTGCAGGATATGGAGTGGTGTGAAGGAGAAAAACATACAGAAGAAGAAGAATCGAAGTACTGGAGTGAAGCAGTACATAAAGTGACAAAGGTCCATGAGATCAGCAGGGCATGGTCTTAGGCCCTGATGCATAAATGGCATGTTAGTGGGCCTATTATGGGATGAAACATTGATTAGTGGAGAATAGGTAATTGTGTGGAATAGAAAGGTTCTCTAACCTAGAGTGATTTGTTTGTGAATGTTGTACGGCAAGGAGTATTGTCAGATGGGGGTACAGCTCTGGGAATGATATGAAAAAAACATGAGTTTCACAGCACAGGGAGTAGAGCAGAGCATAGAGCAATATGTTACGTAGAGTGGAAGGACATGTGCTGGTGGAGCAAAAGGCAAGGAACAGGGAAGACACAGCAGCAGCTTGCCAATATGAAAACATCAGGGATCCATATGACCTTGGAAATCTTTGAATGGCATGTCTTAAACTGTTTGCCGGTTCCTCATTGAATCATATGACGGGGTTCCAACTCTGGAGAACATTCACTTCTTCATGTACGATGCGTGCTTCAAAGTTCTGGGCTAGTGCCATACCATATTGGAATGGGATATCCTACTACATGGCACTTGTCTATGTATGGCATTAGGCCTCCAGTCAGGTGACAGGTTGCGGTTGTTCAGAGACATGATCAACCGAGTAAGAGCTGTCCAATTCCCCAGTGAACACTTACAATCTTATCATCCACATGTTAAGAGACCCCAGGGACCATTCCTTGGAAACCTAAGTGACGAGTAGCATTCTAATGCTTTTCTCCTCGCCATCTAAGACTAACTGCATCATGAAATCTTCATCACTCCACATCACTCCACATCACTATTTTCCAGTGATGCAGCGGAAGCAAGGGCATGATTTTCTTTTTTTACCACTAATAACCAATTTCATAACCACCTGTCCTTTCCCTGCATAAAACTAAATTTGGCCTATACTCATAATAACTTGGTCCTCCGATGAATCTTTGGAGAGTTGTTAGGGACTGACTATTGACAAGACGGACAATATTCCCCCCTATGAGGATCTATAATAAGAGGAATATTCTACAACCAGACCATGTACGAATCACATTCATAATATTCATTAATAATGACAGACTCAGATTACTTATTAGTTTTCCTTTTATCTATTTCTGAAGCATATGAATGGTAAATTAAATGATACAGTATCGAATCACAGTTTCATCACACAAAAGGAAATAAGCAATTCACAATAACATCACATTTAATGAGCATAAGATTATTGCAATTACAGAGTTTCATACAAACCTAGAGAATACTATAGCACAGCGTGCTAATAGTCTGGAAAGCTAACCCTGTGACCGGAAGGGAACACTGGGCAATGTTACAAAGGTATGAGGAGCAAAGTTAAAGAGTCAGGAATCAGATAGCATAAGTCAAAAAGGAAGCTTAAGGAAACAGCTTCAATCTCGCCTCGTCACTCAAAGATGCTTGCTATCAAGTAAATGCTCACCCGAGAGATTTTAGCACTAGTAGTTATACCCTAATTTGTTAAAGTCCATCCCTAATTTTGTAGCAAAGTCCAAACATGTCACAGTTCTCATTGGTTTAGGAGCATAGGATGTTCAGTCACATCACTTCCATTGCACCTAACTTTCAAAAGTTCTTTGTTTGGTGCCAGGCTGTCATCATTGTCCTTCAGCTGAGGAAATCACGATATCCTCCTTCCGAAACCTGCGCACATTTTGTAAGTCCTTGCAACATTTTACTAAAACAGTTATCCACAAAACTGAACATTTCCCTGGTCAGTGAGGAAGTTCCACTATTATCTCTAGCACGTATCCATCGACAAGAAAAAATAACACACCAATCATTACGAAAGACAGTTACATGTCTTTCTGCCGCCTACGTTAAAAAGAAAAACGAATTAACCCTAACATTGGTTTGAGATCTTCTCTGTAAAGCGTGACATTCTCTAGGAAAGATAAACAAGTTTTAGATTATAGTTCACGTAAATGCATCATTACACTCATTCTTTTAAGTTTTCTGTTATTCTAACAGAAACACAAATATTTTCAAACATAAATTCTATGCATTAATATCACTCACGTAAAGCTCTTTTCTTAACACGGTTTATTTACTTTGTACTAACATTATTTTTCTATTACCCTTTTGTGCAGAAAATCATTTGTGGTCTACAGAAATCATTTGTCGTTTTGTCCTGCACAATTTACAATTTTTTGCCAAAATCCCCATGTTAATATTTTTCTCAGTTAATTTCACAATTTTTGTTAATAACTTCACACATAGGAGGTTTAATCTGAGCAGGTTTATTTTGCGAAAATCCTGCTCCATCAATCCCCTCTTTGATGGCCACTTAAGCCATCATAAATCCAAAAATCTGATTACAATCTGATTTGCCTAGAAAATTGTAGTTCTCATTTGTTTCAACCTAACCCCACCTATATCTTTCTTCATAATAAGCTCTTTCCTTATCTTCCATTTCTTCTCTCTTTTTTTTCTTCTTGGCTCTTCATTTTGTCTCTAGTGTTTTACCCATACATTTGCAGCATTTATATATTAGAAACAACATTAGTATTCCAGTAGCAGTAGCAAGAATAGGTATTAGTATCCTCCCTATCAAGCTGTTACCAAAAGTTAAAAAACAGTTTCCCATAGAGGAGATACCCTTACCAAGTTTCTTCCAGGCACAGTCAACTTTCAGTTCAGTCAAATCTTCCTGTAAATGTGTAATATTAGTAATATATCACTCTAGATTCTTACTTTTGTCAGGGATATATGTACAGCATTGTTGGATTTTCAACATGCTACAGACTCCACCCTCTTTTGCCAATAATACATTATGAGCAGGTCTATTTTGCAAAACCATAGACCTTATAGTCACCATTTCATTATCAATCATAAATAACCCACCAGCAGTGTCTGTTGATAAACGATCAACCACTGTGGACAATTGTTTAATTTTATGTGAATTTAGAAGTACCCCAACTGAAGGTATCAATGTTCCAAAAATATCAGCGACAATCTCTACAGCACTAATTCCCCTTTTTGTCCGTATTAGCCCAATTTGACCCTTTTCATTGGTTCCATGATTCTTATCCACATGGTAGATCTTCAGAAACACGATCCCCATATAACAGCACCCATACCAATGTGCTGGCAACCTATAATATGCATTCTTACTGCACACATAATAAATTCCAGGAAAGACAGGATCCGTACCACCTGTTAGTCCCCAACCCCCTGTGATTAGGAAGGTATGGTCACATTCACAAGAACTAATGAAATAAGTAGTATAATCAGTTGTTTGTCTTAGTAAGCAAAGCTTTCCCCAATGGTGCCAGTCCAGAGTCATTGCAGCATATGTGTCACCTTTCTTGTAATCCCCCCTCCTTCTGAGCCCAAGGCAGTATGTTAGACTGTTTCTCAGCAGCCTTCTTCTTCAAGCTTTGTCATCGATCCTCTACCACATTTATAAACTCAATTTCCTCACCATGCAAAATACAGGTCAAGTTATTTCGAAAGGCATATACAGTATCTATTGTTTTAGTAGTATGAAAAAACTCTCCACAATACTTACTATATTCATAATCTTTCTAATAGGAATTTCAGAAAAAACTAAATCAAAATTTGAATAATAATATTGCAATTGACCTTTATCATAGAACAAACTTGCTAGTACACTACACAAAATACCATATGTTAAAGGAAGGTGGTGATAAGTCACCCCTACTGACACAGACAATGGAAATTGCATGCACACATTACAATCTCTTGCATCCATAGTATTAACATACTCCTACAAAAATTTAGTAAAGACATTTAACAAAAAGTCATTCATAGAATTATGTTGATGTAAATCATTCCAAGCTAATCTCTTAAGAGGTAGGCTGCACACGCACCTGACAGCCGGATACAGCAGGAACGATGTTGATGCTAGTAAACCCCTTCCCCTACGGAGAGATATCCCCGAGTGTATATACAGAGAACAGTGCAAGAATAATCTCTCCCCCGGGGAAAGGGAAAAACGGGACAAAAGAAAATAAGCAGAGTGGCGCTGCTAGGATCAGGAAGGGATGTCATATGACGCTGTGGACCTCACATTCCTATCTGCCACCCAGTGTGCCCTGAAAGCAAAACACAATACAGGCATTAACACTTCTGTCCTGATAGGCAATGTACTTCCACCCCACCACCCCTATGTGTATGGACTTACTGTATAGTCAGCGACACTGCTCTCCATATGCCATGGTATAAAACAAATAAACAAAAGCAAAGATGGAAAACAAAACAAGGAACAGTGTTAATCCATTCCTCTTGAGGTACTTATCTGGCTGGAGATAACCCTCTCGTTGATAGAGCTCGCCGCCCGACTGGTCTCTTCTTCTCCCACTACTTCGGGAGCAGTTCCACAGGATTTCCCTACCAGTCTGGCTCCTCTCTGTAGATAGCGGGGAGTCCTCAACGGAATGAAACGTTACCTCACGCTCCAAACCATTTGCTCAAAATGTATGTGATGCGTCAAGAAGCGGGACCAGGAAATCAGGACCACCTGGAAGCGCTTGGGGCGAAGGCGGTCTTCAAAGATCCTAACACCGCTACTCCGTGACGTCGCTTAGTCAGGCACCTGCCACCGTCGCAGTGCAACACCGCTACAATACCTTTTAGCGGGGCGTACTGCCCTGTAGGTGACGCATGTACCTAGGCAGGAGGATCCACGTCCTCCCTTCTAGTCAGTCGACAGACTTGGACTTCTTCCAGGCGAGGGTTTACTGCTCCGTGCAGCATTGACTCAGGCATTCGACATGGACACCTACTCTGTCAGGACCCCGGCTTCGCTGCTCCGTGCTACAAAGATTCAGGCACTGCTACCGACGCCGTAGACCACGGTGCCCCTTAGGCGGTTCTCGCTAGAACCCCGTCGGATAACTGCCGAGATAGAAAGGGCTCATTCCCCCCCCCCGAAAGGAACGTTCTGCACTCCAGTAATTCTGTGCGTCTAGATATGAAGATGACCGTCTGCTGCTTCGGCGGGGAGTTTGAATGCAAGTGACAAGCAGCCCGGGCTCCACCTGGGGGGGGCTTATAAAGTTAGTCAGGGGTCATAGTATTACTCCCAAGTATTGTGGTAGATGTTGTTTATGCTCCTCCTTTCATGCAGCGATTCCTACATGCCCCGTGGGCCTATCTCCGCCTAGCAATGACAGTTAGTCTGTGGGTCTTCTTTAAGATCTTCTCCCAAATTCATCTTTCCATCCACAAAGTCATTAGTAATATTAGTTTTAGTATGATACATAAAGTAAGGCACAACAACTATGAATAATATCCAAACAAACATTATTAGTAATACACATATAAAGCAAGCATTAATACATTTATGCCTAGTTGATCCCTGATTCTTATTACCAGTCTCCTGAATCCTAGCCATTCTAGAATTCTATAATAAAAAATTATATATATATTATTATTATTTTATTTTTAAACAAAAACTTGATAAACATTGTGTATCCGAACTCTTTTAGGCCTCAGACCTTCTCAGAACTTTGCAGGACCTTCAAATCCTTTGAATCCAAATGTCCTCTCTTTTTTTATATTTAATTCTTCTTTCAGTCTTTTAGCACAGTTCCAGTCTTGATTTCAATCTTTTTCTATTTCTGCACCTTTCAGAACAGTTTTCAATCTTCTGCACCCCAACTTTCAACTCAGTTTATTTAGGGTGGCTCATAGCAGTTTCTGTGGCTTGACTCAACAATTTCTTTTCTACAATTGTCTGTTGGAATAACTGTTTCAGCAACCAAATACGTCCATTCAGGTCCTGTATATTTCTTGTTTGGAACTCTTGCTTTTTTTGTTCTTTGAGCTGTATCTTCTTCAGAATCCCTCTGTTCAGATTGGCTTGATATTTCCATTATTGTATTTGGAACATTTTTAAAACAAGTCTATCTCAGTCTTTTGACTCCTTTTGGCCATATATCTCCTTTTCTTGCTCTTTTCTTCTGAACACCTTCAGTCTCATTTGGTTCAAGACTTGTCTCAACACTCTTTTCAGTGGATTCCTTTATCTCTTCTAATCTTTTTCGTTCTGAGACCGACTTCTTTACTGCATCGACATTGACAGTCTCACGAGATCCAGTAGCTGGTGCCCACTTTACTCGACTTTCAGTTTGTTCAGATTCTCTTTGACCAGTTTATTCCCTTCTTTCCTTATCACCTTCAACTGATTCTGTACTTTCAAGTGGACTTGGGACTCTTCTTGTGAGACTAGCATGAATCAAATTTGGCAAGCCTCCACACTTTATTGCTGTCGTTGTCAACAGTATCACTTGATATGGCCCATGCCAACGACGTTCCAAACACGATTTTCTCACTGGCTTCTTGACAAAAACCCATTCTCCCGGGCTCAAGTCGTGTGCTTTTTCTTGCTGTGTTGTGATTGCAACTTCTCCAACCTGATGAAACACAGAACATAGCACTGTATTAAGGCTTATGCACCGTTGTCTTTTACTTTTTACTTTTTAGACATGCCTTTATAGAGATAGGAAGTTTGAGCTTATTGGTATACAACCTTTGGAGATACCCATGCATTTCGCTCTTTCGGTTGTAGCATGGCACTTAGTGTTTTACATTGGCGCACTCATATTGTATTATGTACCAGTTTTTCACTGAAGTTTCAGTATCACCACGGACTAAGGAGTGTAAGTACGCAGACTCAATTTTTTCAGTTGGTGTTGCATGCATCTCTACAGCACCATTGGTAGCATGTTTTAGAGGTAGCACATTGATGGTCACAGTTGGTGCTGACACAGATACAGCATTATTTATGTACGACACTGATCCTTATAAAGGTATTGACATTCTATTGTTTTTCATTTTTGTTCCGGCAGGAGGCCACAGATGATTGATGCATATTTGTATTCTTGAATTACAGACATATTAATTTTCCCCTGAAGAAGGGTTACTTTACCAGAATTGCATTGGGTTTGCTTTAGTTAAATGTTAAACGTCATTCTTTGTAATTACAATTCAAATTGGCATTGTATTATCCATGAATCATTGTTTCTTTACTATAATTCTAATTTTATTTAATCTGTCAAAACAAAGTTTTCTGAGATATATATAGCAATGAAAAAACTTTTTCAATCTCCATGTGTGTGTAAAGTTTGATTTCTGGTGAAATAATGTGAAATTGTTTATGGTACAATAAAAAACCGTAGGGACTCTGAGCAGTGCGCTGTGAGCAGGAACGGATGTTCTCCGTATCCTATTTCTTAGCTGTTGTCAATAGGGTCATAGGCAGATCCCTCAGATCACAGCAGCACGCACGGTTGAATTTTTTACATTGCTTTTGGCATATCTATTGAAGTAATTCAGAAACACAGAACGCACCACATCAGCCAATCCTTTGCAATAATTGGGAACTAAACCTTCAGTTATATTCATCAGTTGATTCACTGGAACTATTGGCTGTCTCATTGCTCTGCCCATGACAATTTCATGCAGCGACAATACAGTTCTTCTATCAGGGACACTTGTTAGACTCATCAGGACCAATGGCAATGCATCTGGCCATTTCAATGTAGTGGATACACACACGTTTGCAAGTCTTGACTTAATTGTGCCATTAACCTGCTCAACCACACCTGAAGCTTCTGGTTGATAGGCACAGTGGCATTTTTGTTCAATTGGTAATGCTACACAAATCATCCGAATTATTTCATCATTAAAATGCGTATCTCTATCAGATTCTAAAGAGACTGGAAATCCAAATCTTGAAGTAATCTCTCTAAGTAGCAATTTAGCAACTGTTAGGCTATCATTGCGTCTTGTTGGGTAAGCCTCCACCCAATGAGAAAACAAGAAAACAATCACCAATACATATTTAAGTCCTTTACATGGTGATAGTTCTATGAAATCAGCCTATAATCGTGTAAAAGGACCAGCTGTTTTTCCAATTCGTCCCCAACTCACAACTGTCTTCCTCCCTGCATTTTGCTGCTGACCAGTCACACACCTTTGGCAAAGACTTTCTCCAGTGACTCTGAATCTGGATTAAACCATGTCTACTTGAACAACCTAATCATTGCGTCCCTACCTATATGTGTAGGATCATGATAAATTCTAGCCATCTGGGACAGCAAACTGTCTGGCATGATTGGTTTTCCATCAGTGTAGATCCACACTTCATCTTCTGCCCTACGTGACCAATCTGCCTTGATCCAGTTTTCCTTTCCTCCAACACTTAATTCTTTCAGTATCTGTGTAAATTCTTCCCAAGTTCCAACAGATGAGAACATCAGATTGCATTTTTCTTGATCAGATTTCTGAGTTTCCTTATTGATTGAAACTGAATTTAGAGCACAATAATACGCAACTTCATCAACATACCTAATTCCAAATGTGATATAATCGCTGCTGGATTTGTATGCTGAACATTTTACAACCCCAATTTCTTTAGGCAAATGTAGAGCCACCAATAGGTCTCTTACATATTCTCCATTTCGAATTGGTGAGCCTGATGAGGTAAAAAAATCACATTGTGACCACAATTGCCCGAAGTCGTGTACGACTCCGAAACCATATTGACTATCAATAGATTTGGTTATTCTCATGTTCTTTCCAAAATAACACACCCTTGTAATTGCAACCAATTCTGATATTTGAGCAGATTTTACTCCCCTAAAGCATGAAGTTTCGATGACGATAGCCACCGTACAGATTGCATAGGAAGCTCGCAAGGTACCCATTTCATCTCGCAAACAAGATCCATCCACAAACATCACACAATCTGAATCAGGCAATGGAGCTTCCCTTATGGCAGGTCTTGGCTTCGTACACAACTCAGTCACATCCAGACAATCATGATCTGCTTCATCCACCACCACTTCCCAATTTGGATTGGGCAACAAGGCAACCGGATTCAAATTCGTACATCTTGTCACGGTCACATTCTCAGCTACCAGTATCACTCGCTCATATTTTGTCAACCAACTACTTCTTAGATGCTGTGTTTGAGTACGGGTCAACAAAATCTCAACAGTATATGGTACATACACTTTCAATGGATGTCCCATCACAATCGCTTCACCATGTTCTAAACTCACACAAGTAGCAGCTCTGCTTTTAAACATTCTGGTAAAGCTGCAGCTACGGAATCTAAAGTGGCGGACAAGTATGCCACAGGATGACGTGCTGTTCCAATCATTTGCGTTAAAACAGAAAGTGCACATCCGTCTCTCTCGCAACAGAACAACGCAAAGTCCTTGTTGAAATCTGGCATTCCCAATGCTGGTGCTCGACAAAGGCTGCCTCACAACTCAACAAATGCCTTCATGCATTCTTCATTCAATTGAATTGGATCTGATGCAGCTTTGTGAGTCAATCTCTGTAATGGCTTATCTGTCAATGAAAAAACAGTGATATACTGTCGACAGTATCCAACCTTACCCAAAAACATTCCAATCTCTTTCTGTGTCTTGGGTGGATTAATTTGCAAAATCGCATTTATTCGATCTTGTGACACTTTCCTGACTCCTTATTCAATTTTGTGGCCCAAATAAAGAGCTTCTTTTTGGCAAATGTGCAATTTTTCTAATAGAACCTTATGCCCACCTACTGCCAAATGATTCAGTAGAGCAATAGTAACTGTCGCACAGGTTTCTTTCATCTTTGATGTAACAAGCAAATCATTAATATATTGCCCCAAGACTGAGTCATTAGGCTTAACTAGTGACTCTAAGCACCTCTGCAAAATCTGATTGAAGATTGGGGGGCTCTCGGTATACCCTTGAGGAACTCGGCACCATGCCAAAACAAGGTCTCTGAACCGGAATGCAAATAAATATTGACTATCCGGATGCAAAGGTATCGAGAAAAGTGCTTGGCTCAAATCAATCACTGTGAACCACTCCACATCGCATGGGATTTCAAGATTTATTGCTGGATTTGGCACTATTGGACAAAAAGGTATTACTATCTGATTCATTTTTCTCAAATCCTGGACAATTCTATATTTCCCACTTGGTTTCTTAATCCCCATTATAGGTGAATTACAAGGACTACCTAAAATCTCTTTCAAAATACCTTGTTCAATCATCAATTCAATCACAGGTGTTACTCCTGCAATCGTCTCAGGTCTCATTTTGTAAGGTGGTGTTTTTGGAAATTCTGCACCTTGTTTAACTGAAATCTGAATAGGATCAACTTCCTTCATTAATCCAATGTCTTTCCCTGAAAATCCCACACATCAGTCAACACAGTGTCTCAATTCAACAGGCAAATCCTTTGCCGTAAATAAAGGATACAAATCATTCACCTCTATCCCTTGTCTTACCATTGCCATTTTTGAAAACTAAGTCCTCGCCTTTTGTATGAATTGCAATTCCATCTGGTGTACAATCGATGGTGCAATTCATTTTACCCAACAAGTCTCTACCCAATAGGTTAACTGGACTTGTATCACGCATCACAAAACGATGCAAATCTCGGAAATCTCCAATCTGCACATTCATTGGTTTGTCACTGGAGTTTTAATCACTTGATTTGAAACGCCCACAACTTGGATACTATCTCCCGAGGGGGTAGGTTAGGAATTTCCACAGTTCTCACAGTGGAACGAGTAGCACCAGTGTCTACAAGGAATGTAATCACATTACCTTCTACTTCACCATTCACAAAGGGACCACACTGATCTACTTCTAGACATGCGCCAAGCACAGAGTCCTCCTCCCCCCTCAGGGCCCGTCATTGAGATGTATCTGAATCACTCTCTTGGCACTGCAACCAATATTGTGAAGCCACTTGTACATTTGAATTAGCTTGTTCATTTGTGTGAAAACCCATATTCGCACCATATCTCGGCACTTGACCATTCATATTCTGATTCGGCATAGGAGCTTGTGGTACCTGTGGCCATTGACTCTTATTCATCTCAACGGCATCTGCTGATTCTGATTCAGTTCATTATTTCCTTGCAAAGCCCCACACTCGTGCCTCCAATGTCCCAACTTGCCACACACATGACACTGATATTTATTCTTTAAATCTTCTTTTACCTCTACCTTTTCCTTGTGCAGAAACACCATAATTTCCCACAACACCTCTCATAGCAATAGTCTGACCATCCTGAACATTCTGACCTTTTTCCTGAGAACCTGTCTGAGAAAACTCTACCAAACCACATTTCTGTGTCGCTTTCATCTGAGCCCACATTAATTGTTCTTTCCAATTTTTGTGTCTTGTCTCAATGTCATCACTACAGTACATTGCAAAATGCAATATCTCATCAATTGTCTTACTTTGCCAACAAATAAAATGGTGCTGAATCATTCGACTAATCTCGGGTCTCAAGCCAAACACAAACTTATATACAAAATGAACCATATCTTTTGTTAGTAATGTTTTCAATGCCACTATACTGTCTATTTTAACCCAATCTGCCTCTTTAGGTGAAATCTTCCCTTTCAAGTAAGTAATGACCTGATTATATTTTTTCAACACTTCATCAGATGGTGATCTAGTTCTTGCAGCTCTTGAATATTCTTCTTTTGGCCAATCTACAGCAATTTTACACCCGACCCACAAATCAGCTGGAACCTCAATATCAAACAAGCCATACAAGTCTTTCCACAAGATCTTTGAAACTTTCACACACCTTTCTATCTGTTTGTACCACTCTACTGGTTTCTCTCTCAATCTGGGAAATTCATTTGTAAAAGACAATATATCCTGTCTTGACCATGGGACATGAACATATCCACCTTCTGGTAGTTCTTTCATGCGGTATATAATTTCAATCGCCAATGCACCTGTGTCTTTCACTGGAAACATTTGTAAAGCCCCTTAATTCACAGCAATTTCTTCCTTCATTTTAGCCTATATGCCTTTCCAACCATCCAACTCACCCCATCGTCTCAATGTACTAATTAACTCCTTAAATTGCAATTGTTTCCAAGAAGCATTTAAAGTCTCCAAATCCTTATCACTGAAATCCAATCTGTGTGTGTTTTGTAAAACCTTCGACTTTTCTATGCCCACATCATATGTCTGTGCAACTTCAGCAAACTTCTCATGAAGATTTCTCACTCTCATTGTAATGTTCCTACGCAAGAATAACAACTCCTCTTCCTGATACCTACTCAATCTTTCTGGACTAATCGTACCCAAATCATTTCCTCCAAATCTGCTTTAATATACCCACATCCATGTTTGTGCGAACTTTATTGGAATTCATTCCTCTAATCCACTCATCCAATTCCTCTGGCGAAGGCCCTAACGACCCTCCTAAAGTAGGTCACTCCTTTCGTATTCCGCAACAATCTCCTTGGATCTATTTGTACACCACATTTTGGAGTTTCCACTGACCTCTCTGAAATGTCAATCAATGACTCTGTTTCATTTGCACTAATATTAGTCCTATCATTTGCTACAGGAGCAAAAGTCTTATCTAGAACTGCAGGCACTGTTAGAGCACGTACCTGTGAAATACTCTGTCCGTCATTGTATAATGGAACAATTAGACCAATTATCACAGGAACTGACAAATCATCTGCATTCAAATTCAATGGAGTAATTCTTTTTGTTAAATCATCTTTTGCCTGACTCACTACATTTATATTTTTCTCTCAAGAAGCTTCTAATTCAATCAATGGAGCACTTGGTGTAACCCTCTCTTGTTTCTCTTGATACGGTGGTGGTCTGTTCATTAATAACTCATCCACCAACTCATCATCCACCTCATTTGGATCTACTTCTAAACCATTTTTCGGCTCTGAATCTACATTCTTCTTCTCCTTACACTTTCCTCCTTCTTGATTCTCCACTATCACAACTGGATACATTCCTTCAACCATTGCCACTACATCCCTTCTCCATTTTATCTGTGCATCCCATTTAACTTCTGAATATCTACTCACAGTATTTCTATATCTATTCTGTGTCCTGTCTCTGTCTCTCTTGTATGCATCATATTCCCATTTTTCAAGAGCTTCATATTGAGCAGATCTAGGACTTGGTTTCAACTCATTCATCTGGTATCTCAAACTTTCCAAAATCCTTGTGTTAACCCATGTTCTGGAAACGCCATATTACCATCTCCTTCGGTATTCTTCACCCAATTCTCCAACCAGGTATACGTGTGGTAACCCCTTTCCAATGACTTAAAAGAAGCAGGCGTACCCTCAGGAGCCACAGGGATTCCCTTTCTAATAGGTGTAGGTTCATCCTTTCTAAACAAAGTTTTCAACAATTTTAATATCTCGTTCACTAAAACCTAAACAAAAACTCCTTCCGTACTTCTAGCAATCTCATTCGTTCGCCCTGACCAATACCAGCGCGATTCACACCAACCAACCAATAACAGTACAGTACTCTTGTGACTATTCACACTAACTAACTAATAGCAGCATGGCTCTTTGTGACGTCAGTATAACTCCTGCAACTGACCCTCCCTTCACAAAAATATCGGCAGCAATTCAAACTTTTAAGACAAAACAAGACTAGACCACATAAACATGAACCAGCTTGTCTGCACCACTAAAAGAAAGATAGATACGATTCACTCCAAGAATTCTTCTGCTACCAGCAGACTATCAACCAGCGTGATAGTACTCACAATCAACTTGAAACTTTCCGGACGTCTCCAGATGCGCCTTCCGAAGGTACCCAAATAAATCTCCACTATACTAACTTAAAAGTTCCCTGTGCAATCCCAACAATACGACCATTGCTCAGCACTGCATCAACAGCAGACAATGCAATTCTACTTAGTGTATGCCACACTAAGACACGCCCATAGGCTTATCCCGGGATCTTAGGCCTACTCCAGACCTGCTAACTCAATTCCTTCAAGGTCAGCTGCGGACTACAACATATAACAAAATGGTAAGTAAACAATATTTATAACAAGAAAATGATTCTCGGCTTAATCAATTACCAGTATAATCAATCTAATCTAACCATCCACTGCTACCAAAAACTGATGCAGCAGAAGAGGGGGCAGGATTTTTTTTTTACCACTAATAACCGCTTTGATAACCACCTGTCCTTTTTCCGCATAAAACCGAATTTGGCCCATACCCATAATAACTGGGTCCTCCAATGAATCTTTGGAGAGTGTCTAGAGCCTGACTATTGACAAGACAGAAAATGTCCCCCCATGAAGACTACAATAAGAGGAATATTCTACAACCAGACCATGTACTAATCACATTAATAATATTCATCAATAATGACAGACTCAGATTACTTATCAGTTTGCCTTTTATCTATTTCTTAAGCATATGAATGGTAAATCCAATGATAAAGTATTGAATCACAGTTTCATCACACAAAAGGAAATAAGCAATTCAAAATAACATCTCATTTAACGAGCATGAGTGAGTGGACAGGAGAAGAGACAAAAGAGCATTGTAATAAGATTAATACAATTACAGAGTTTCATACGAACCTAGAGAATACTATAGCACATAGTCTGGAAAGCTAACCCTCTGGCCGGAAGGGAAGCTGGGCAACCTCACAAAGGTATGAGGAGAAAAGTTAAAGAGTGAGGAATCAGACAGCAGTAGCCAAAAGGGAAGCTTAAGGAAACACCTTCACTCTCGCCTCGTCACTCAAAGACGCTTGCTCCCAAGAAAATGCTCACCCTGAGAGATTCTAACACTAGTAGTTATACCCTGATTTGTTAAAGTCCATCCCTAAATTTGTAGCAAAGGCCAAACATTTCACAGTTCTCATTGGTCCAGGAGTATGGGATGTTCAGTCACACCACTTCCATTGCACCTTTCAATAGTTCTTCGGTTGGTACCAGGCTGTCGTCATCGTCCTTCAGCAGAGGAAATCATGATATCCTCCTACCGAAACCCGTGCACATTTTGTAAGTCCTTGCAACATCTTACTAGAACAATTTTCCACAAAACTAAACATTTCCCTGGACAGTAAGAAAGTTCCACTATTATCTCTACCACGTAGCTGTCGACAGGAACAACTAACATAACAATCATTACGAAGGACAAATTCATTCCTTTTTGCAGCCTACGTTAAAAAGAAAAACAAATTAACCCTAACAAGTGGTTTGAGGCCTTCTCTGTAAAGTGTGCCAGGCATTCTCTAGGAAAGATAAACAAGTTTTAGATTATTGGTTCACATAAAAGCTTCATTACACTCATTTTTGTAAGTTTACGGTTATTCTAACATAAATGCATTAATCTCAAACATATTTCCTATGCATTACTATCACTCACGTAAAGCTATTTTCTTAACGCGGTTTATTTACTTTGTACTAACATTATTTTTCTATTCCACGTTTGTGCAGAAAATCATTTGCGGCTTACAGAAATCATTTTTTTTGCTCCTGCACATTTTACAATCTTTCCCCAATAGCCCCATGTTAATATTTTTCTGAGCAGGTTTATTTTGTGAAAATCCTGCTCCATCCCTAGTCACTGTTTTGTGGAACTCTGGAGTGTTAAGTCTCCACTTATGGCCCGATTCCGATGTCGTTTGGAAGGCCCTCCTAGATGCGTCCGTAGGCGAACAGTACAACCGACATGTATCAGGAGCCGGTGAAACCAAATTACGCAGTACGATGCACAAAAACCTTTACTCACTGACTGATACGGTAACTTCGATTCCGTCCTCATAGTCCAAACGATAAGACGCCGGGAATGCCGAAATGAGCCGTCCGGAGGCATTTCCAAGTCCGATTACAAATGCCGAAGTACAATGCGTACTTCCCATGTGCCGAATCCGGAAGGGGAGTATTTCAGCACCGATTTGCGCCACAACATAATTCCTGCTGAACAAGACGTGCTGCAATGAATCTATTGTACATGTAATCCCCATACTCTACCTCTTTGAGCACTACTACTACTACCGCAGCCAACAAGTTCATCACAGAAGGCAAGTACGACACTTACCCATACAGCAATGTTGAGTCAATAGGAGGGGTAGCAACTACACATTGTAATGTCCAGTCAATAGGAGGGGTGGCAACTAACCATTGCAAGGTCCAGTCACAAGGGGGGTGGCAACTACCAACAGCAATGTCCAGTCAATAGGGAGGTGGCAACTACCTACAGCAATGTCCACTCAATAGGGGGGTCGCAGCTACCCATTGTAATGTCCAGTCAATAGGGGTGGTGGCAACTACCCATTGTAATGTCCAGTCAATAGGGGGGTGGCAACTACCTGCAGCAATGAACACTCAATAGGGCGGGTGGCAACTACCTTCAGCAATGTCCACTCAATAAGGTGGGTGGCAACTACCTACAGCAATGTCCAATCGATAGGGGGGGTGGCAACTACCCATTGTAATGTCCAGTCAATAGTGGGTGGCAACTACCCATTGTAATATCCACTCAATAGGGGGGTTGCAACTACCTACAGCAATGCCCACGCAATAGCGGGGTGGCAACTACCTAACAGCAATGTCCACTCAATAGGGGGGGGGGGGTGGCAACTACCCATTGTAATGTCCAGTCAATAGGGGGGTGGCAACTACCCATTGTAAGGTCCAGTCAATAGGGGGGTGGCAACTACCTACAGCATTGTCCACTCAATAGGGGGGTGGCGACTACCCATTGTAATGTTCAGTCAATAGGGGGGTTGCAACTACCCATTGTAATGTTCATTCAATAGGAGGGGTGGCAACTACCTACAGCAATGTCCACTCAATAGGGGGGGTCACAACTACCCATTGCAATGTTCAGTCAATAGGGGTGTTGGCAACTACCTACAGCAATGTCCACTCAATAGGGGGTGGTAACTACCTACAGCAATGCCCACTCAATAGGGGGTGGCAACTGCCTACAGCAATGTCCACTCAATAGGAGGGGTGGCAACTACCTACAGCAATGTCCACTCAATAGGAGGGGTGGCAACTACCTACAGCAATGTACAGTCAGTAGGTGGTTGGCAACTACCTACAGCGATGTCCACTCAATAGGGGGGTGGCAACTACCAATTGTAATGTCAAGTCAATAGGGGAGGTGGCAACTACCCATTGTAATGTCCAGTCAATAGGGGGTGGCAACTACCTACAGCAATGTCCATTCAATAGGGGGGTGACAACTACCTACAGCAATGTCCACTCAATAGAGGGGTGGCAACTACCTACAGCAATGTCTGCTCAATAGGGGGGTGGCAACTACCCATTGTAATGTCAAGTCTATAGGGGGTGGCAACTACCTACGGCAATGTACAGTCAATAGGGGGTGGCAACTACCTACAACAATGTCCATTCAATGGGGGGTGGCAACTACCCCTTGTAATGTTCATTTATTAGGGGGTGGCAACTACCCACAGCACTGTTGAATAAAAACTGTGTTTTGGTGGGGGGATACACCATATCTGTATATGCATATGTGGCATTGGGTGGAAATACCCCCATGCATGAAGATGCATATCTGGGGTTGGAGGGAAATACCCCCATTCATGAAGATGCATATCTGGTTTTGGGGAGGGATACCCCTATACAAGAAATTGCATATCTGGGGTTGGGGTGGTAATTTAATCAAACAATTTGTACATAAATAATGGAATTTATGATAAACAAAAATCACATTTCAGTACATGTGGAGTACATGCTGCAGGAATGTCCACATGAACAATCTCACAGGTTATTGTCAATGAAAGGCATTCACACACTGTTGCAGCTAGAGTAAATGCCAACTTTGAGGAATGGGTACAGTGGAGATGCAGGTGAACCACAGGGTCACCTGCAGACCATGGTTATGTGGGCCTTCATAGACCAGCACAATGGACTCACACACTTACACTGTCCTAACCAGGACAATGCAACATTATGTCACAATGTCAACGGAATACCATCTGTTCTTTGAATAGAGGATGCTGGTCAGCCTTTGTGACATAACCACCATGGTCTACTGAATTACATGCATTGACAGAGGTAATGTCATGTTAAACTCTCAAACTTCACTTTCAGGGCATGACAGATGCAGGGATTTGGCCTCAATGTAGGGACCTTGCAGGGAGGTAAGTCACAACTGGACAGTCTGACCTACATACCACAACATTGATCTGCAGCATCGTTCATTTAACTACAATACATTTGGTCAGTACTAACATACATGCCATGTTTAAGAGATGATCACAGATTGTGTGAAAAGCATATTATGAATGCCTGAGCATCATTGTGACCACAATCAGAACATGGGTCAATAGCATGTGGTGTATGCAGGATGAGGAATTTTAATCATAAGGTAGTTTCAGTCAGCATGCAAAAATCTAGGAAAATAGCACAATTGACGCTGCCCCAGGAATTATGATAAACACACATACATGTGTATCACACAGTAAATGCATAAGTCCACCACAACACACAGAAACGTACCAGGACAACACCTCTCCAATTTACTATCAAAAGTAAGACCTTCTGATGCAATTCAAAGTCTGATCCAAAATATAATTTGGCAATGACAACCATGAAATGCAGACCCCACATCTTAAAATACCTTCTGTCAAAGTGCACAAACTACATGTAACAAATGCAAAACATCCCCAACTAATATCATTGTACATCTAAACAAATGATTCCACTTGTCACACAGTTAACTCAGAAACAAGTTGTTGAAAAACAATGCTTTTATTAAAAAAAGAATTTGCTTTATTCAGCAGTAAAATAAAAATATCTTTCTTCAGAATCTAAAGGCCATTGGCCAGTCCATCACTCACTGGGCAGTGTCCATGTGAACTCTGAACATCAGTCCAAAATACTCTTGCCAGCACAAGTCCTGCAAGGGGACACCTCCCCTGAGAGGGGCATCTTGGGGGCATGCCAGGCACCAAAGGGGAAAAACTATTTGGGACTGGGTTGTGTTTTTGGAGGGATGGGAGCAGGAGGGGTTTCAGGGTCCACTGCAGTTGCAGGGTCTGATGGCGGGGTGTGGGACTCCACTGCAGTGGTTGTCTCTGATTGTGAGGGGGGTGCGGCTGGAGTGGGATGGGCGGTGTGGCCGTAACTAAATTAGGGATCTTATACTTAGTGAGTTTTGAGTCTGAAATGGGGAGGGGAGGTGTCTTTTTGGTGGGTGTTTTAGCCAATTTTTGATTTCTTGGACCTGTCAGGGGATCTATGGGGTGTAGGAGTGGATGCTTTGGATTGTGACTGGAGGGATTTTCTATGGGGAGTTGATGCCTTCTGTTCCTTGGAGGGTGTGGTGGGGCTAGCAGCTGATACAGGCATGATATCCTGTAGATACTTCCTCATCTTAGGGGGGAGTGCATGTCTGTGGAGGGAAAAGTCTATGGTAACAAGGTGGGGAGCCAGGGTTGAAGGTGGTACAGGAGCAGGAAAGGGTAGGGGTTGTGGAGGCTGAGGGTTATGAGGTATGTGGAGTATCACTGGATGCATGTGTGTCAGGTGCTGTCACTTTCTTTGGTGTGCTGTAGCATGAGTTTGCATGGGTGTGGCTTGTGACTTTGGACTGTGTGTTTGTGTGCTGCGTGTGGATGTTGCAGTGTATGACTGTGTGTGTTTGCATGTGCTTGGGTCAGGGATGGTAGTTGGGAAGGTGGATGAGGAAGAGGTAGGAGGAGGGAGGTACTGCTGGTGGAGAGATAGTGCTGCCATCGGTGTTGAGGCCATCGCCTGATTTGATTTCTGTAGGGCAGACATGTTTGAGTGAATGCCCTCCATGTACAATGACATGTCTGTCAAAATAGTGTTGTGTGCATGGAGGACACTCAGCATTGATGTCTGCCCCACAGAGATCTGCCTCAGGAGTTCATTTGTCTTCCCATGAGGGCAGCAGTGAAGACAAGTGCTGGGGGTGATGTGCCTGGCCCAAAGGATAGTTTGCCCCTAACACAGGAGTGGCCACGGACAGTGGAACTGAGAGCAGCAGGGAGGGTGGAGATGGTAGGGGTGGTGAAGGTGGACTGTGATGTTGTAGATGCAGTCTCCGTCTCCTCCACCACCACATGGGAATCTTCGCCAGCCACCTCGCTTGCCCAGTTGTGACAGGCCCAGCTGGACCTCAGCAATCTTCTTGGCCCAGCCACGAAGGTCCTGCCACCTCTTGCGGCAATAATGAACACGACGATATGTGACCCCCCACGTCATGCACCTTCAGGCACTGAATCGTTTGTCTTGTGCCCATGATGGCCATGTGTACTGGTAGGACTTTCTCCTCTTCTGCATGTGAGTAGAGCCAAAAAAAAGTTGACATGAATCTCAGATGTAATTGTGAAATGGTACACATCCTGAAATCATAAGTCATCTAATGTTGAACGATTGGCTCATATGTCACGGCTCACATGTCTACCTGGGCAAATATGCCCAATGCATACTCATTGCATGAGTCATTTTACACAGTTCACAGTGATTGATGAAGTGTTCAGTAGCTTTGCATACCCAATGTCAGTAGCCACATATGAGGGTCATCATGGAGACACCAAGGCAGCATGCATATCTGGTCCGACAGGCATATAGCACACTGTCCTGTGGCATCTAAGCACGGTGTCATGTAGCAGAATCATATATATTTGAATACCGGAAAACAATAACGTTTCGTAGATGTCATTAATGGTCTACAAAGGTCCACTTCTGCTATTTTCTGCTTCACAACAATGCCTCAGGCGGACACCATTCCACTAGCACATCTGGGTGCAATGACTGCATGGATTGTTGTGACTGAACCCATTATCAGCATGAGTACAGTCAACACTGTTGAACAATCTTGCCTACACTGAACAAGTCAAAAAGCAAATGGACAAAGTCTGACTGCCCCTCCCTTTGATTAAAAAGTATACCCACTCAATTTTGCTGAGATTGCCCATGTCTAACATACCATGTGGTTGACAAATTTTCTATTGATGCAAATTTTACATCTCAGAATCACACAGTAATGCAAAAAACATCCTTGTTTACCAAAGCATCATGTTTGGGTATTGAAGGCTATAAACACACGTCAACAGTAGTGACTGTGTAGTTCACATCATACCTCAAAATTCATGACATGTTGCAGTTAGAGACAACCTCTGTTCGACAATGAATGGCTGGTGATTTCGCCATCACATACTCCTACACATGGACTCACTTGACCAAATGGTGTCTGTATGTATTGACATGGCATCATGGGAAGGACATTGTGACATGTGACCCCAGTTACCCTAGATGTGAATTTCCCCTTGAAGACATGTGATCACAATTGGCAGCATGTCAGTGACAAAGACCTTTGCACACAGACCAAGACAAACAAATCTATGTCTCTACATGGAGAAATACTTTTCCACCAAATGTTTAGCATGTGATTTGCAAAATTGGAATCACCTATCACAACATACTTCAATTATTTGTTACAACCACTCTGAGAACAGGATCACACATCAGTGGATGTGCAGACACTTGTAAAACCATGGGATTAATGCAAGAACTCATAAACATGTCTTGTGTAAATTAGAAAGCACACGTGTGCATGTCAACACTGTCACTATCCCTGAACATGACTAATTCACATGTCCCTGATGAATGGATCTTTACCTGTCATCTATTGCTCCATCTGCTTTTATCATCTAGTGCGAGTGCCTGCACATTTAGTAGACTTACTACCACTAAAAGTGCCATCAAGCTCAGATCACAAAACCTGGCAGGATAAAGATAGAAATGCAACATGTATGGGACTTACCCCCTCCTTGCTGCTGTTGGGCCTTCAACTGCCCATCCAGGTCAGGAAAGACCACCGCTATGATGCGTCGCATGTGGGGGGTCAATCTTCGCCAGCCACCTCGCTTGCCCAGTTGTGACAGGCCCAGCTGGACCTCAGCAATCTTCTTGGCCCAGCCACGAAGGTCCTGCCACCTCTTGCGGCAATGATGAACACGACGATATGTGACCCCCACGTCATGCACCTTCTTGGCGATGGTTAGCCACATTCTGTCCTTCTCATGAGAGTTGACCTGTAAGGATGATATGGTGATAGTCGTTTAGTCCACATGCGACATGTGTCTATATCATACACTAATATACCTAGCTAATTACATGTGTTAACAAATAACTAAGGGTAATGCATGTGGAATCATGTGCATCAGTCATGTGTACAATCTAATCTCTATTCCATTTGGGACAGTGATGACATATATTTGCCCCAGGACACACACTTCTACAGCAGTGTGCCTGTCAAAATCTTTCCAGACACCCACTTATATTTAACAATTGCATACATTTATATCTGTGATAGAGATTCTTACTGCCTGTAATGCACAGTTGTCACACATGTCCATGGGCAATGGACTGTCAATCACACTCACCTGCTCCTCTGGTTTGCCATACATCTGGCTGTGTAGTGAAGGAGTGTGTCCAGTAGGGCCTGATTCTCCTCCTCAGTGAAAGATAGTGCCCTGGGGTGAGTCCTTGACATTGTGGCTACCATAGGATGTCACAGCAGCAGAGGGATGAGGAGGTGCAGGAATGGAGCAGGTAGTGCTTGCAAGTAAAGTCTCTAGGGAACAGACAAACTTATATGTACACAGCAGAGGCGGTCTCAAATACATACATCAAAAGTGATAGGTTTGCGTCGGTCGCATTGTACGAATTGGGCCAATGCATGACTTTACTAGCAAACAAGACGCCTACCGCGACGTTCAAACACTCTTCATGTGATCTCTTTTGAAATGGATACATTGGTGATGGGAGGTAACAGAATTGTTTTCCTTGCGCTGATGAAATTATTCGAAACACGCATCGCTTACCATGCCAACAAACAGGCAATGGCTGTGACCGAATCGTTTTGGATGCGGAGGTCGCGTCTTTTGAATACTCACCTGCGTCTTTCACCATGACAACCAATGGCTGTAAACAAATCGTTTCAGATGTGGAGGACGCGTCCTTTAAAAACTCACCCGCGTCTTTCACCATGAGAACCAATGACTGTAAACGATTAGTTTCAGATGCGGAGGACACGTCCTTTGAATACTCACCCGCGTCTTTCACCATGGCAACCAATGGCTGTAAATGATTCATTTCAGATGCGGAGGCCGCGTCCTTTGAATACTCACCCGCGTCTTTCACCATGACGACAACCAATGGCTGTAAACGATTTGTTTCGGATGTGGAGGACGCGTCCTTTAAATACTCAACCGCGTCTTTCACCATGACAACCAATGGCTGCAGACGATTAGTTTCGGAAGCGGAGGACGCGTCCTTTGAATACTCACCGCGTCTTTCACCATGACAACCAATGGCTGTAAACGATTCATTTCGGATGTGGAGGACCAGTACTTTGCATGATCGGTAGTCAGAGCACACACTGGTGTGGATGATGTATCTTAGTACAGTACATGTGTGCATGGCCCTTATATACATATAAAATGAGATGTACATTAATGACACACACTCCCATTATAAGCCAAGCCTAAGGGACACATGCCACACTGTATAAATTGCTTCCAAAGCATGTCTGGATTGGAAGTGCTGTTTTCTGCATTGGATTGGTCACAGTGAACATCATTTAATGTGTGGATGAACATGTGCAATCTTGCCTTGGCACTGCATTTGTGTCCTGTATGACCAATTGCACACATTTTGAGATTCAAGACTGTAGATGTTTGTGGTGTCAGTCATGGATAAGGATTTTACCATTTGATGAGTGGACTGTGAAATCTTTTTGCATGTTCATCTGGTTTGTGCAATGTGAATCACTGGTCTATCTGTGTGTACCAGACTGCAGTGTATGATATTGTCACCTATTTATAAATCCACTACGTGGCTATGCATGTCAAGCACACAAAATGGATAATAAAAGATGGGGAACATGGCGGCCTGCTGAACGTGCCGGCCGCGAGCTCTGAAGCCTTCGCCTGAAATGCCGTCTACCTGAATGAAATCATAGCCCTTTACTTTTCCTCAACGTCGTGCTGTTTTTCTGTGCCTGTCCTCACCGTTTTGTCTCGCCCAGTTTTTCGGATTAAGGCAGGACGCGGTGGCCTGTGACCCCGGCGGTGTAGCTGCAGGTAAGGTGGAGAGCCAAACACGGGTTCTCTCTCCTCTTCGCGTCTCCCGAGCTCTGACGCGATCAGCGTGCGGCAGCTCGGATCAGCTTCCAGGGTGTCAGGGGCAGAGTCAGCACCTGCTTTCCCCCAGCAGACTTCTTCCCAGAACACTTGCAAGAGCCTTGGGAGGGAGGAAAGAGAACTTTGACATCATCTATGACCCTCAAAAAGAAATCACAAATATCGCACATAAGCAGGAAAGCAAAATCTCCTGCATCTAGAAAAGGACTGGACCTGACAGCTAAGTCACTTAAAAAAGGAGAAACAACAGCTGACTTAGAGGAAAATATGCTAAACTCTCTAATTCCTGCTAGTTCTAAAACTGTAGGAAAAAAAACAGATACACAAGGAACACAAAATTTGGTGGAGGGGAATTACAGAGTAACGGTGTGATTCAGAATCCAGGCACCAGCACAAAAGCTGCATTAGGGATTACGACCCCGGGTGGTGCACAAGCCCAGAGTATTACACGTAATAGAACCCGTAAGACTACGAAAATGGGTGCAAAGTCCATAATACCAGTTACAAATCTCTCGGGAAAGAGACTTGAGATCACCCCTTTTTTAGGATCATATTTTAAGATTAAGAACACTGAGGAGTCACAACGAAATCAGACCAATACTCCCATAATGGAATCTCCCGTTACTATTGAGGAAATAGACCCTGCAATACTCTTAGAGAATCGTTTCCCCCCCTGCTGAGTGAGGATTCCTCCAATATCCTCATTGGGGGTAGTTTGGCCCCGACATCCCAAACAACATTAGATCCAAGACATACTATTCCGAATGCTGAAGCTTTAGAGAGGAAGGGCCAGAGTATAGAAGGTCAAAATGCAAGTGCTAAAGGTCAAGAGACACCAGACATAGAAATTTCCCGGATCCTGCTCGCTCTATCATCTGACATTAAAGAAACGTTTGCTGTATCAGAGCAGAACCAGGCCAAAAGCTTGTGAGGGCTTGAAGGAGAGGATGGTAGATATTAGAGAAAGACTTCTTGTTATGGAATCCTCTCTGGGATCACTGCAAGAGGAAGTCAAAATAAATCAAAAGGAAATAACTTCATTCAAAGCAGGAGAGAAGGAGCTGCGGGACAAACTCAAGGTGCTGGAGAACAACTCCAGAAGGAATAACCTAGGGATTCTAGGTGTTCCAGAAGGCATGGAGGGAGGAAAGAATTTTGTACTAGATTTATTTGCAGAATTCTTCCCGGAAAACAGCAAAACTAGATCTGCAGAATGACATCCAGAGGGTACATCGGGATCCTTTTAGAAAACCCCCGGAAAAGGGGATACCTAGGAAAATTCTGATCAATTTCAAAACATATACAACCAAAGAGCTAATCCTCTCTACGCCCCTTAGACTGGTACTTTATAATTAGGTCAGACATCTCAAAAGCAACGCAAACTCGCCAATGGGAATTAGGGAAGTACATTCAAGATCTGAAGACTTTAGGAGCAAACACACAGTTAAAATTCCTGGCAAACCTCAGAGTGATGTGGAACAACAGAATGTACAATATGAGAGAGGGGGTCGAGGTAGAGAATTTAATTGCTAAAATTAAGACGCATAAAGATTCCTAACCTGCTTTAAGTTATTGTACAAGGTGGAGGCACAAGCTCAAATAGGTTATACTGAAATACCCAGATAGGATACATGGAGACATGGAGGGTTCCCTAGGGTGGTTGGGGGGGGGGCGCATAGGCATTTTCGTGTTCTTTTGTTTATTTGTGCACAGGGTGGGGACCAGATAGGGAAAAATCAAAAAAATATGGTCCTCATTTTTGCAAAGAGGTAGGTCTTTAGGAGCGAGGGATGGGCTTGAAGGCTGGTACTGTATAGGGAATGGGAAGGAATAACCAGAAAATATGGCTAATAACTTAAGAATAATATCCTGGAATGTAAATGGCTTAAGAGTGCTTCCCAGGCGAAGGAGGATTTTGGAATTTATTAGGCTTTGCAATGCTGATATCATCTTATTGCAAGAGATGCATCTACGCCACGAAGAGTGGTTCGAAATCTTAAAGAGGAATAGATGGATTTTGCATCTGGTGTGTACCAATCAGACTTGTAATGTGAAGGGAGTGGCAGTTATATATAAAAAATCGGCCTAGTTTAGGATAGAGGGTTTGAAGGTGGACTCTGGGGGTAGGTGGGCAATAAGTTTTGCTAAAATTCATAACATAGGATATGCCTTTGTGTCCTATTATGGTCCAAATATTGACGATCCTGCACCACTTAAGGAACTATATCAACACCTTCTTGAGACAAAATATAATATTATTTTGGGAGGAGATTTTAATTTCCTACTGGACCCGGCCCTCGATAAATCAACTTCTTGGCCAGCAGTAAACTCCCCCAAAATGAGGGAGTTTGCCCAATTCTTGATAAAAAATCTGGCTTTGGTCGATATCTGGAGACTAAAAGCAGGAGAAAGGGTACGCTTTTCAAAATACAAAACTGACCCACGCATCGAGAATTGATTTTTTCTTAATAGACAGAAAACTCAACAACAACTCCCTTAAGATAACTCACGACCTTTACATTTCTCTGACAATGCAGTGGTCTATTTGGTGATATCAGTTAATTCCCCACCTGCTCAGACTAGGTAGACTTTAGATAGAACCTTATTGCGAGACCCAGAAATAGTAAAATCTTTGAAAGAGGAAACATTGGGGGAGGAGCCTAGCGCGTGACCAAGATGGCCGCGTAGGTGCGAGGCTCCCGAGGACCTCCGCGACCTCCTACATTTATCCTGTCCTCATCCTGATTCGGTTGAGGGGAATGTGTTGGTGAACCTGGGCCGAGGTGGTACCCGTTTTCCGTTTTTGAATCGGACCCCGTGTGCCGTTACGGGCATCGATTGAAGTTTGCGGCCTGCTCCTCTCCTGACCCCGGTCTTGAGTTGGGGGGTGATCCAGTGGAGAAGTGAATAACAACGGCGGGACGAGTCTGGCGAGGCGCGTACCCCACACTTTCACTTTCGCTTTTGAGTCCCCTTGCCATCATCGCGCGTGGGATCATGGCGCTCCATTGTGTGGTGGTCGCCTCGCTGGGAGACCCTGCCTGCCCTGCGGGGACCTGTTCCACCTTCCGCAGGAGACCTCTGGGGTCCTTCTCCTCGATTGTTCGCCCTCCGCTGCAGGACTCGTGGGTGTACGTGACACAGGACGATGGCGACGAAGCAGGATGGAGAGAGGCTGAAGGCCAAATCGACCCGGCGTGGCGCTGCAACTCAGGCCAACATTATGGATCGCTACACCCTACCGAAAGGTTCTCCCGGCGGGTCGCATAAGTCACCTGAGTGCCCCGCGGATGCCTCGGATTCGCCGACGGACCTGACTTTGCAGGACATTATGGGCGCCATAGCGGAGATGAAGACCTCGGTGGGTCAACAGTTTGATACCCTGGCGCACAAACTCGATGCGGTTCTCATCGATGTTAACCTTGTTAGGGCAGACCTTTCCAAGACAAATGATAGGGTTGACTCTTTGGCCCACACCGCGTCGGGCCTCACGACTGAGGTGGCGGCCCTTGAGACGGAGGTGCGTCGGCTCCAGCAGGCCAGTGCGCTCACGGATCGGCGACTGGAGGATTTCGAGGGTCGGGCCCGGAGGAACAACGTCCGCATTATCGGGGTGCCTGAGGGTCTGGAGGATTCCGCAGCGGATCTCTTTGTGGAGGATCTGATCTCTAATCGTCTGCAGCCTCGAGGTTTGAGTAAATTCTTTGCAGTGGAGAGGGCTCATCGAGTTCCGGGTGGCAAGCCGAAGGTCGGAGCTCCCCCGCGGCCTCTTATTGCCCGTATCTTCAACTTTCGGGACAGGGATGCGATTTTACAAGCTTCTAGAGTGCAGGGGCCGCTTAAGCTGGAGAACGTTGAGGTGAACTTCTATCCTGACTTTACGCAAGCGGTCCAGAAGCAGAGACTGGGTTTCATGGGCGTCAAGCGTCGGCTCCGGGATATGAACTTGAAATATGCCATGCTTTTTCCGGCCAGGCTGCCTGTGGAGTCCGAGGGTCGCTCTCATTTCTTTGACCGTCCGGAGACGGCTGGGGACTGGTTGGACAATTTGCCTAGGGGACATGATCGAGAGGGGATGGGGGCCGTGGGAGGAGAGTGCCCACTGGATCGGGCCTGAGGTATTGACACTGGGGCTAATTCCTGATGATGCCACTTTTCGGTTGTGCTCAGGGTTTCTTTGACTGTCGTGCCTTGCTCCCCCTCGCTGGGAGGTGGTGGTGTGTCTCGAGGGGGTTCTCTTTCCTCCTCTCGGGGGTCTTTGTAGTTTAGTTCATGCAAGGGCGACAGGCACACTGCAAGTTGGGGGGGCTTTTCGGGCTCACGCAGGGGTGCAGGGAGGGGGGAGTTTCGTTTGGAATGTTGGGTTGGGGTTGGGTATTGTTTGTTTTTACCACAAGGCAGAAAAATTGTTGTGTTATATTCATGGTGCTCTCTGGGAGGGGACTGATTGGTTTTGGCTGTGATAGGGGTAGGGGACTGAGACTTCTTTCCTGGAATGTTAACGGACTGGGGGACAGGATAAAACGAGGGGTGGTCCTGCAGTTTTTAAAACGGATTTCACCTGATATTGTGTTCTTGCAGGAAACACACCTTATTGGTAATTCCTTCTGTGCTATGAATAGGCGGGGCTATCGCCTTGTGGCTCATTCGGGCTTCACCTCTGGTTCGAGGGGTGTGGGTATCATGGTTAAAACCTCGCTCCCGTTGGAGGTTGACGAGGTGCTCCATGATGACAGGGGGTGCTATGCGGCTCTGGTGGGTAGATGGGAGGGTAAGGTGGTTGTTTTGGTTTCAGTTTATATCCCGCCGGGGTTGCAGACGACTACTTTTGCTGATTTGGGGCGCCTTCTTCTTGGGCTACCGGAGGGGATTCTAGTGGTGGGAGGGGATTTTAACGCTGTGGTCTCCGGATCTGCGGATCGTCACCCGCCCAGGGATCTCCCCCGGGCCCAAACTTGGTTGTCTGGCCTCTTGGATACCCTGGGACTGGTGGATTGTTGGCGGCTAAAACACCCTGCGCAGGTACAATACACCTTCCATTCCGGGGCTCATGGTAGTCTCTCGAGACTTGATTATGTACTGATGCCAGCGGCGCAGGCGGGGAGGGTCGGGGAGGTGCGGCATCTTGCTCGGGGTATTTCAGACCACTCCCCACTCTTATTACACTTTGATATGGTCTCGGTGATGGAGGGGAGGGTGGCCCGATCAACCCCTGGTACCTGCGTAATCCCGCAATTCGCGCAGATTTGATTACATCCCTTGAGCAATATTTTGGAGACAATGTGGGATCGGTCTCCTCTGCTGTTTCTCTGTGGGAGGCGTTTAAGACGGTACTCCGGGGGGAGGCCCTGCCCCTCATTTCCCACTCCAAGAGGTGTGAGCGGGAGGAGGTTACCCGTATCGAGTCTGAGATAACTGAGTTGGAGGGCGACCTGGATTGTGGTGTTACGGATGATAAGCTGCATGCTCTCCGACTCAAACAAGCGGACTACAAGGCCCTAGTCACCGAAGCGGCCAAGGGCCTAAGTAGGGAGCAACAGGGGCGTCTGTATGACATGGGTGATAAGGCTGGAAAATTGATTGCGTGGCTGGATAAAAAGGAGAGAGCGAGTCGAGTTGTTCCGCTGGTCGAGAGAGTAGATGGGGTGTGTGTTACTGATCCGGTTGAAATTGTTGACTGCTTCGCAGAATATTTCCGCGGGGTGTATTCCCCGGTATCTTCACGCTCGGAGGAGGATTCTCGCGACCTGCTTAAAGACATTGCGTTGCCTTCCCTCTCGGAGGAGGATAAATCGTTGATGGACGCGACTCCGACATCTGAGGAGATCGCCCTAGCTATACGTTCAGTTGCCTCTGGCAAGGCCATGGGTCCTAATGGCCTTCCCATTGAGTTGTACAAAGTGCGGCCTGATACATTGGCGCCGCATCTTCGTGATATGTTCCTCGAGGCCCGGGCGGCGGGTTCCCTCCCGCCGGACCAGCGTCTAGCCACTATTGTGGTTATTCACAAGGAGGGGAGGCCGCGTGATCGGGTCACGTCTTACAGGCCCATTTCGCTTTTGAATGCGGAACCGAAAATTCTGGCCAAGGTGCTGGCTAATCGGCTGGTCAGCGTGGTGTGCGATCTGATCCATCAGGACCAATCCGGTTTCATCCCTCATCGCAACACCGCGCTTAATCTGCGGCGTCTGCATGGGGTGCTCTCGAGGGTTCCGTTCATACGCGAGCCGGCCATTTTGGCGTCCCTGGACGCCACTATGGCGTTCGACAAGCTTGAGTGGCCATATATCTGGGCGACGCTGGAGAAGTTCGGGTTTGGACCGGGATTCATTGGCTGGGTGAAATTGTTGTATTCCGGACCGCTGGCGCAGGTGGTGGTGAATGGTAGAGTATCGGCTCCTTTTGAATTGGGCAGGGGCACGCGGCAGGGTTGCCCGCTGTCGCCTCTCCTCTTTGCGCTCGCCTTGGAGCCCCTGGCGGAGTGGCTGCGGTGGCACCCTTCAATTCGTGGTCTCCGATGGACTCCTGAGTATGAGGATCGAGTCTCTCTCTACGCGGACGATATTCTTTTGTATCTCGCTTCCCCGCGTAAATCGTTGATTATGTTAGTGGATGTACTATATTCCTTTGGCCGTAACTCAGGCCTAGTCATCAACTGGGCTAAGTCCTGTGTATATGTCCTCTCAGGGGAGGCTCCTCTCCTCCCTCGGGGTTGCCCTATCCAGGTTGCTGAACAGGGATTTAAGTATCTGGGTATTTACATTACCCTGGACCCTGCGGCCCGATACACACAGAACCTACTCCCCCTCCTCCAACGTTTGAAGGCGGATGTGGCGCGTTGGAGGCGCTTGCCGCTATCGCCGCTCGGCCGGGCAGCGCTGTTTAAGATGATGTCGTTGCCACGGTTTTTATATGCCCTACAAAACACGATGGATTTCGTCCCAGCTAGTTACTTTCGAGAGGTGGAGGGTCTGCAACGCCAACTGTTTTGGGATGGGAGGCCGCGGATCGCCCTCGCGAAGCTGACGCTCCCGTGGTACGATGGGGGGTCGCCCTCCCTGACATCAAACGTTATTACTGGGCCTCCCAGCTGGCTGCGATAAATCATGGGCTTTATGGGCCTGCCCTTAATCCGGCCTTTGAAATGGACAAATTGTTGTTGCCGGGTGGCGACTACAATCATGCGCTCTACTCTAGATCGCTCAACGCACGCTTGACGGGTCCGACGCGGGTCGCGGTACGGGTGTTGCATGAGGCAAACTCGGCGATGGGGTGGAGGGATCGGCTGACCAGGGCGACGCCATTGTATGCCTCTGAGCGACTGGGTTGTTTGTGGACGACGAAAGGCTTCGAGAAGTGGGACACGATTGGCATCAGTAGGGTTGGCGATCTTTGGACGAAGAAGGGATTTAAAACGTTTGATGTGCTGAAAGCGGAATACCAGTTGCATGATAGGGAGTACTTCTGGTATGTACAGGTTCGTCATGCGTTGTGTTCCGTATTCCCGGAGGTCGCGTCCATCCCGGAGTGCTCCCCTTTGGAAGATAGAGTGCTAGACGGACATGTACCGGATGGCACTATCTCACTGATCTATAAAAAGCTCATCAACGATCGATCGGGTCTGCTGACCGCCCTTCGTGAGGCATGGGTCTCTGATGGACTGGAGCTGGACGACGAGGATTGGGTATCTGTGGTGGCCTCCCCGAAAGAGGTGGCCATACCGGCCCGCCTTCGTTTCGTCCAGCTCAAAATACTCCACAGAGTCTACGTTACGGGACCGGGCCTGATGCGTATGGGATATGCGGTGGATGGGATGTGTAAGCGTGGGTGTGGCTTGTTAGGGACCTTCTTTCACATTTTGTGGGAATGTCCGGAGGTGGCTCGATTCTGGCGCGGTGTGCATGCGGTGTTGCAAGCGGTCACGCACGTTGCGCTGTTTCCCGAGGCCAGGAGGTGTTTACTGAATGTGTGGGAGCCGACTGATTACACGGTGACGCAAACGTGGTGGGTGACACTGGGATATATGGTGGCCAAGCGTGACATAGCACAATTGTGGGGCTCCCACAGGTCACCCACGGTTTCGGTATGGAAGGAAAACATGGATTGGTGTATGTTCCGAGAAAAGGTGGTGTATGTGGCGAGAGGCAAGCCTGGGAAATGGGTAAAGGTGTGGGGCCCCTGGAACTCCTATCGCGGCGGGATTTGTACCCCACCACTGATGCCCGACTTGGCGGCGGCCCTGACTCCCTAGTCTGCACGTTCCCGTTATTCTGTGTTATCGTGACCACTCTGTCTCTGCCCCTGCCCTTCCCTCCCTCCTATTCTTGTAGGTCGGTAGGACCCTCCCGAGGGGAGCACATAATGTGGCCTAGACTTTTGCCGCCTTGTGGGTTTGTTTTTTGTTTTTTCATTTAAAATGAAACCGCCAATTGCGATGATTGGGCAATGTAGCCGCATGTGATATCTTTGATCTATGGGACTCTTACTGCTTGCCGCTTGTGTCTAGAAATGTGTTTTATGGTCTCACTGTCTACTAGCGGCCGGCCTTAAGGTTGTAGGCCCATACTTGTATATCTATTGAACTGTGTAATAAAGGTTTAAAAAAAAAAAGAAAGAGGAAACATTGTTTTTCTTTCAGCAGAACATTGGCACGGCCCTACCACATATTGTATGGAATGCCTTTAAAGCGTTCCTGCGGGGAAAATTAATGAACTTAGCTGCTTATAAGCACAGAATGGGGAAGAGTAAAATAAGGGAATATTAAGAAAACATTAGCCAGATTCAGTGTGAAATAGCAGAAAGGGAACCTTCTCAAGTCCCTATAATAGAGCGACTGCAAAGCAAACTGATAGAAGCAAAGAACATCTTATCTGATTATTTAGAGGGGCTAGTGAAACAGAGATGGGAGGTAAGCCGGCTGGCGAGCCACAAATTTGGGGAAGGTTGCGGGAAGATGTTAGCAATGAAAGCCAGGCAGGACCTGGTTAGGAATGAGATAAAGGAAGTAATAAATAAGGAAGGATCCAAGTGTACGGAATCAGGGGTAATAGGAGAAGTTTTTGCAAACTTCTTTCAACATTTATACACCGATGATGTAGAAGGGACATTAGCCGAAATAGGTGATTGGTTAAAGCAGGATACACTTCTCTTCCTGGACACGATTCAGCAGACAGCTCTAAATCAAGACATTTCAAGGGAAGAAATATGGGGAGTTATCAAGAAATTAAAGAATGGAAAGGCCTCGGGACCTGATAATCTACAGAACGAAGTATATAAAATGTTGGAAAAGGAAATCATCCCGTTCTTTAAAGAAATGCTTAACTATATATATTTAAGTCAGAAGTTCATTCCTGCTACTTGGAGCGAAGCAGTAATTACCTTAATTCTTAAGCCGGACAAAGATTTTAAAAAAAGTGAATCCTACAGGCCTATCTCGCTCCTAAACGCAGATTACAAAATATATTCACAGATTCTGGCCAGACGACTAGATAAGATTTCCGTAGATATAATAGGCATAAATCAAAAGGGGTTCATGAAAGGAAGGCAGCTCTCAGACCATACACAAGATCTGGTCTGTGCAATAGATGTTGCCTCAGTAACAGGGACTCCCCTAACTATTATCATGGTCGATGCCGCCAAGGCATTCAACAGAGTGAGTTGGCCCTATCTATATGAGGTGCTTAAACAAAATGGTCTGGGAGGAAACTTCCTTTAAGCTATTCAAGGCATATATGCTTCCCTCACAGCAAAATTATTTATTAACGGTCACTTAACCCCTTACTTTAGGAAAAAGAAGGAAACACGACAAGGTTGCCCTCTCTCTCGCCGCTACTATTTAATTTGTATTTGGAACCTCTGGCAAGGAAAATAAGAGCAGACCCAAGAATCCTTCCTTTTCAATATGGGGAGTGGCAGATAAAAGAAGCTGCCTACGCAGATGATCTGGTATTCTATACAGCTAATTTGAAAACAGCCTTGCCAATAGTAATGGAGTTAGCGGGACGTTTTGGGCGAATCGCGGGCTACTTAATCAATGAAGACAAGACTGAGGCTATGTCATGGAACAATCCCATCCCTGTGCACCTTAAACATCTAGATAGGACTGAGCTTAGATATCTAGGCGTGCGAGTAACAAAAGATCTGGAACACATGGCATTAGTAAACTTCACTCGACTTATGCAAAAAACTAAAAAGCTTTTGAAAAACTGGGATCTCCTGCCACTTTCTATTTTAGAGAAGAGCGAATTTAGTCAAAATGACAATCCTCCCTAAATTTACATTTATATTTAACACTCTCCCTCTGCTTTTTAAGCCTGCCTGGTTTAAAAATCTTCATGGGCAACTTAGCAGTTTTATATGGAAGAATAAACGTGTGAGAATATCCTGGAAAAAACTTAGAAAGAAAAAACTGGAGGGAGGCCTAGCTCTCCCTGATTTTCAACTGTACATGGGCGGCTCCTGGTGCTGGGAAGGGGGGCTGCGCCCCTCTAAATTTGCACACCTTATGGATGGATTTAATGCCATCCAATTTTCCATTTCAATGCAGTGCCTGCTTTGACTGCCTAAACTCGTGAGTCTCGCCGAAACAGTCAGGCAGTGCAGTTCTTCTTGGATGCATGCAGCATGTGTCAGTTTTAATGATGAGTTTTCTACATACTACGGGCGGACCTGCTGCCAGCCCGAGTCTTTAATGCTTGTGGGTCCTCTGGACCCGCCCAGTTATGACGCAATGCCACGTCGGATTTTGGAATTAGCCCTGGGCGTGTACAGTATCTGCCCTGTACTTCCCAGGGCTGTCTGTCAATGCCAATGCTGCCTTTCAGCTTCCTTCCCTTTCCCAAGTCGTAACAGAGTGGGTGTGGCTCAGAAAACATAACTCACCCTACCCGAGCCTGTGACGAGTGAGAAGGGGAGGGTTTAGAGCCTTCATTCTGCCATAGACTTGTATTCTACAAGTGCTGTGCACGTCGCACAGCTTTCACTTTTCTGGAGTCAAAGTGAGTTTTCTAATTATAAGATTCGTTCACGTAGTGCCTGGATTGGAAAGTGTGCCTCTTTAAAATTGTTAGTGTTTTCCTGTGCTCGTTGGGTATAGGTGTCAGGCGCGCAACACCCATTGGACTCAAAGGGCTTCAGCCCCACCCCCCCGTCGTGTGTGGCAGCCCGGGATGAGACACCTTCCCGGGCAAAAAAGCAGCCGCACCCGAGCACTTCACAGGTCTTTAAAAGACCATTTGCATGTTAATGAGGCCATGCTGTTGTTTCACCCTTTCTAAGAGCCCCTGCAGCTCCACTCTGCCTATTGCTTAAAGTTCAGCCCCCCCCCGAAATTTTTGCTCAGCCCCCCCCGAAATTTGGCTCTAGTTGCACCTCTGATAGGTGTCATCTTCTCTCCGTCTTGCATTCTCTTTTCTTTTCATTGCTCTATTTGTCTTAGCTTTGGACATGTTTGCCTCCGTGCAATTTCAGCCAAAGCTTCAGCAATGCAACTAAAGAATGCTCTGGGAAATGAGCTGCAATACCCTGTCGGAAGACAAATGGCCCATAGGCTCCCAAGGAAAAGAAATGCCCCGTAGTAGAGACTGATAACTCGCTTTATTCACGGCATCAGAAAGAAATAATTGAATATAATATATTTAATTACTGTACTGTTTTTTAAAACATCAGTTTGGGGTTCTCGGCATTCTGTCAAGTATTTAGTTTCTGTGTTGATGAGCCATTCATTCTCCCCTCGAGTTAGGACGCGTTTATTCCAGGGCTCCCTTCTGCTTCCTCTCAAATAAACACCTCCCTACTTAAAAACAAATGAGGCAGTGATGCACATACCATGACCAGTGACTACACAGTCTGGGCAATCACATCAGTGGTGAAGTATGAATGAATGAAGAAACAAACAGCGTCTACATCGCAAGCCTCACTTCCTGTCTGTGAGCCTAGGATCAGTCGAAGAACAGTGATCCAGCAGGTTACCAACCTCAGGTACACACTTACTATACATTCACTTGGGCCCATAAACACACTCATTCAAGTAGGCTAGTAAATACCACTGGGGTCAATTTATTGTGCTAATACCTGTAAAATGAATTTTATCTGATTATATCTTACCAAAGCTCTTGATCCAATGTATTTTCCTCTGGTCAATGGACCATTTAGTTAAATAAATAGGTGAAAGATTACATATAATAAACCTTTATTGAATAACCACAGACTCTGGAGAGTTTAAAATGTTTATCCAGTAAATTTGTGTGAGCCAAGAACCATAATACAGTTAGAACACCGTCTTCGACAAGGAGAGGAAGAGAAAATAATTCAATCAGAATAATCGTTAACAGAATTATTACAATGACAGAACCTGTGTAGGGAGGAAAGGGAGAGCAGTACATTGACATACTACACAGAATTATATTTACCTAATAAGGTGTGGAAACCAACCCCTTGGCCAAGGAATTGGGAAGAGTCCCCTGGGACAGATCAGGCGACCAAAGCTCAGGACAGGATTCAGGACAGGATAGATGACCTCTTCTAGATACGGCGCCTGCGCCGCACCCCTCTCTGACGCTATCTTCCTCCTCGATTCTTCCGCGATGTTCTCTAATATGTGCCTATTCGATTCTTCTGCGATGTTCTCTAATTAATTGGCTCAAAAGTTCTAAGTCTGGACTTGGATCTTCTTCAGTATTTTCTCAAATTTTGGACAGCATCTCAGTCTCTCAGCATTCTCCGTCTCTCTGTGGTAACTAATCTAACTAAACGACCTCTATTATACTTTTCTAATGGCATGTACCACCCCTGAATGTTTCGAGTTTACGAAACTCCTAACCCTGATTGGACAAGGAAAGGGTAGATGATCATCACGCCATGCTAAGTTTAATACTTTTATTTAAGCTCATCGTTCTATGTTCCCTCCCCTTAATTTACTTTCCCATGCTTTATTTCCCACCTGTATTCACGAAATAATCAATAAAAAGTATACAGTTTTATAAAAATTTCGTCCGTTCTCAGGACATCATGCTTTTTCTCAGGACATGTTACTTTTCTCCTTTTGGTTGACATTCAATGCTTTGCATCGCGGCTCTTGGGTTGTTTCATATGTGCATGTGAATTGATCACATGATGCGCAAGTTTCAGTCCTGCACGGAGGGCAAAATACGAACTAATAGAGAGGTCAAAGAGAGAAAGTAATAAAATCAAAAATAAATGATTTCACTCTATACCACTTATCTCTACTCTATTCCCATTTACTTATATAAATCTTACGCATTAGCATTTTAGTAAACTTACATGGGTTAGTTTCAGCAAGACATGCGCATTATCATGTGAGTTTCAAGCGGCCATTTTAAAGGCAACTGCGCAGCTGCAAAGATTTCCCTCCAATCGATAGTACGTCATACTGCGTAGATGTAGTAGACGCATGCGCAAAGCAGAATCCCGCGTTTAGCGGCCATTTTAGTGACACACGGGTTACTTATTAGTAATAAACATAGGCAAGCTTCCCCTAGATTCTGTGTGCGGATTTTTCTGATGCATTATTAGTATTTACGAACACAATTATTATGGTATTACAAGTTATTTGAGAGGATTGCTTCCAAGCAAATCTCTTTTATACGACTCCTTGCTCCATCAATCCCCTCTCTGATAGCATTTTATGCCATCACTAAATTTCCATCACTAAATCAGATGCCAACTGTAGCACATCTCAATTTCTTCTTCAGCCTTCTTATTGCCTTTCTTTTCATTTCTGTACTGTAGACCCCTAATTCTTTTATATATATTTCCTATCAATTCTTCAAGTTGTATCTCTTCATACTTTCTTTTCTTACTCTTTTCATTTACTTCATACCCTTTTCTTTTCTTGCAACATTTGAACTATGTCATTATTGCTAGGACTAATAATGTTATCCCTAAAATTGGCAGTATTATTTGACCTATTATGTTAGAAAACCAGCTCCCTATTGTAACTATTTGTGAATTTCTTCCATACACTATCAACTTCCAGTGGTTTTAAATCCTTTTCCAATTTCGTAATGTCTTTAATATATCTTCCAATTTCAACACTTTTATCAGGTATGTAGGTGCAACAATGTTGCGCCTTCAGCATTTTACAGACTCCACCCTCTTTTGCCAATAATATATCAAGAGCAAGTCGATTTTGCAAAACCATGGATCTGATCGCAACCATTTCTGTATTGATCATCAAAAATCCTCCAGCAGTGTCAGTAGATAACCGATCTACTACTGTAGACAGCTGACACATTTTTTGGGAATTCAGAATTACTCCCACTGAAGGTATCAATGCACTGAAAATGTCACCTACTATTTCAGAAAAACTAGATCTTTTTATACGTGTTAGTTCCTTTGCGTCTTCATTGCTTCCAGTGATTCTTTTCACATGGTACACCTTTGGGAATACTATTCCAAAATAGCAACTCCCGTACCAATGATCAGGCAACCTGATATAAGCTTTATTGCCACACACATAATAAATACCAGGAAATACTGGATCAGTTACACCTTTTAGACCCCATCCCCCAATAACTAAGAAATCATGTTCGCATTCACTGGAACCAATAAATACATAGTTATATTCAGTCTTTAATCTATGGAGCCAGATATTCCCTTTCTTTTCAAAGTCCAAGGACATAGCAGCTTGAGTCTTGCCAGTTTTATACATTTCATCTTTCTCAGCCCACTGAGGAATCTGTGGTTTCGGTTAAGAAGCCCTTCTCTGTAAGTCCTGTCTCCTTTGCTCAACTAAGTTCAAAAATATATTTTCTTCTTCGTGTAATTTACATGTTAAATTGTGCTTGTGTGCTTCGGCTATATCTATTGTCTTCATCGTTAGAAAATATTCTCCCATAAACTGTGCATCTTTAGTACTAAAAACTGGGTTCATGCTCTTTTGCATAGGAACCACGGAAAAAATCACATCTACATTAGAATAATAATATTGTAGTTTTCCTGTTCTATAAAACAAACTTGCTAAAACACTACAAAAGATACCATATGTTAATGGAATATGATGATATATCACACCTTGTGCTACTGATGCTGGTAATTTCATACACACATAACAATCACTAACTTCCATAGTGTCAATGTACTGCACTAGTAACTTTGTAAATACATTTAAAACAGTGTCATTGTCTGTCACAGTGTGGGGATATGTCTAACTCATTTGGTGCTTCTAGATCTACTTTGTCTAGTTTTATCTTATTCTCATCTAATGCTTCTAATGCTACTCTATTTCCTTTAATGTTTGCTACTTTCTCATTCAATCTGTGTTATTTTTTTCTTTTGTAACCATCAAATAAGGGATGGCTACTCTCAGTACCAACCAAACTATAAGCACTAAAAATATACTACATATGCATATTCTACAACACTTTTGTACACAATTTTGTTTCAGTTTTCCAGCAGCCCTATCATCAGCCATTCTCAGTCAAGAAGATTTCTCTTCTATACTTTCGATTTACTTGTGTTATTCAAAGTTCCTTTGAGAAATTTTCAAGTTGGTCTCACTTCTTCGATATTTTGTTTTGCAATTATTTCTTCAACAATTTCTTCATTCAAATCTAGATTCTCTAATTCGTCAAGAATTACATAGGTCCATTTAGGACCCTTGAATTTATTGTTCAAGATTCTCAGTCTTTGACTTTGTCGTCTTTGCTTTTCAGCAGATGTTCCCGACTGACTAGAAATTTCTTTTACTTGATCAGGTTCTTGATTAACTGTTTTGAAATTATACTTTAGCCTCTTCACAACAGTCGGCTAATTGTCACCTCTTCTGACTCTTTTTGCCTGCACTGCACTGTCACTGTCTTCAAGTGTTCTTTTATTTTCGTTATGTTGTGGCACAACTTGGTTATCTTTGTCTTCAGATTTCCTCTCTGTCTGACCTTGTCCAGGGCTTACTCTTGTAACATCCCTTTCTGACTGGATGCGTTCTTCTTCCCTAGTCTGACCCTGTTCCGGTTTTATCTTGATTTTCTCTTCTTCTTCTAACTGAACTTGTTTTTCTTTTCCTAACTGATCCTGCTGGGGTCTTATTGCACTTTGGGTTCCTGCAGCCCAAACGCATTCTTCTAGACCTATCTGTCCCTCTTCAGACTCATGTATTGTTGCATCCTCTTCAGTCTGAGTAGATTGTTCTCTCCTTATCTGTTCCTGCTCAGGCTCTCCAATAGCTGTATCACCTCTTTCCTGAGCTGGTTCTTCTATACCTGTCTGGTCCTTACTGCTCTCCTGTCTTTCTAGACAGATTTGGCTTCTTGTTTTCACATTTACTTCAGGTATGTCAACCACTGGTATCCAGTCATCTTGGCTTATGCTTGGTTGTTCTCGATCAGCTATTTCAGGGCTTGTTATTCTAGATCCTTCAGCTGTACAACCTTCCGCAGCCTCAACTCCTTGTGTATGTTGAGAACTTTCTGTGAAGATGCTGGTACTCTCTTGGTATGGCTTGCATGAAACCAGTTAGGTAAGCCTGCACATTTCACTGCTGTGGTGGTAACCAATATAACTTGCTGTGGTTTTCCCCACCTGGGTGCTAGACACGACTCTCGAGTGTGTTCTTTCACCACCACCCAATCACCAGGATTCAGATCATGTGCTTGATTCGGCTGTCTGGCAACTGCGTCTTCTTCAACCTGGTGAGAGATAGAACGCACTAGGTCAGCCAGTTCTTTGCAATATTCCAATACCAAATCATCAGATATATTCAACAGTTTGTGTCCCGGTATACATGCCTGCCTCATTGCTCTTCCCATGAGTATTTCATGGGGACTCAACCCTGTATTCCTATCAGGAATGCTTCTGAGCCCTATCAGAACAAGAGGTAAAGCATCAGGCCAATCCAGTGGGGTGGATGCACATATTTTTCCCAGTCTTGCTTTAATAGTGCCATTCAGTTGTTCTACCATTCCAGAAGCCTCTGGGCGGTATGCACAGTGCAGTTTTTGTTCCATTTTTAAATGCTTCACAGATTAGTCAAATTACTTCATTATTTAAATGAGACCCTCTCTGATTCCAAAGTTACTGGAAAACCGAATCGAGGAATCAGTTCCCTCAACAAAAGTTTGGCAACTGTTATACTGTCATTTCTTCGTGTAGGGTATGCCTCCACTCACCGTGAAAACAAACAATTACAAGTATGTACTTCAATCCTCTGCAATGGGGCAATTGAATAAAGTTAATCTGTAGTCTTATAAATGGGCCTTCTGCTTTTCTAATTGTTCCCAATCAGACCACTGTCTTTAGTCCTGGATTCATTTGTTGGCAAATTAAGCATCTCTGGCATAGACTCTCTGCTACACTCCTGAACCTTGTATCGAACCAATCCTGCCTAAGGAGTCTGATCATGGCATTCCTGCCTATGTGAGTGTCTATGTGATACATTCTAGGCATTTGTGAAAGCATGCAGTCTGGCATTACTGGCCTGCCATCTGGGCAAATCCAGACATCATCTTCTGACCTCTCTTGACACCTAGCTTTTACCCATTCTTCCTTTGCCTTCATCTCTGCCTCATCCTGCAGTTGTCTTACTTCTTCCCATGTCTCTAATCCTGAAAGTAGCAGCTGATTCCATTTGTTTCAATTTTCTTGTTTGCTGCCAATTTATATTTGGCACAATGTTGGGCAACTTGGTCAGCATACCTGTTACCAGCTGTCACATAGCTATTTCCTGACTGATGTGTGGCACACTTGACCACTGCCACTTCTTTTGGCAATTGTATTGCTTCAAGCAATTCCTTTACGAAATTCCCATGTTTGATTTGGGATACTGAAGAAGTCAAGAAATCCCTCTGCATCCAGAGTTGGCCAAAATAATGCACCACCCCATAACCATACTGACTATCAGTAAAAATGGTTACTTTCCATTTTTTCACAATTTTGTATGCTTTAATCAAGGCCACCAATTTGGCTGCTTGTGCAGATTTGACTCCTCCCAAATAGGATCCTTCGACTATTCCAGCCAATGTACATACAGCGTAAGCAGCACTCTGCCCTCCCTCCTCATGGCGCATACACGAGCCATCTACAAACAACTCATGTTCTGCATTTTTCAGGGGTTCTTCCTGTATGTCTGGACGGGGCTTAGTACAAAGCTCCATCACATCCAGACAATCATGTTCGACTTCATCCTTCACTTGAGGGAGAGGAGTTGGCCTAATGGCTAGGGCGGTCAACCTTGAATCTGGGGAACTGGGTTCGAGTCTCGGCAATGACGCTGAACATCCTGTAATTCTGGGCAAATCACTTAATCTCCCAGTGCCTAACAAAAATGAATGTGTCCTCATGTAATGCAACTGGTGCTATGTAAATCACTCTGATACCCGATTCGGGTCAAGTTCGCACTATATAAAACTCTGTAAATCAAAAATAATTAAAAAAAACTTCTTCTCCATAGGCGTCTGGTAACAAAGTGGCACGGTTTAACACTGTACACCTGACTATTATCACGTTTTCAGCACCTAAGATGATTCTTTCGTATTTTGACATCCGACTAGGAGTGAGATATTGAGTTTGATTTCTTGTTAATAGAATCTCCACTGAATGTGGGACGTCCACTTTTACTGGATGTCCCATCACAATTGACTCACTTTGTTCTAGACTTGTGCAGGTGTCAGCTACTGCTTTTAAACAACCAGGTAAAGCTGAGGCTACAGGGTCTAAAGTAACAGAGAAGTATGCCACCGGTCGTCGCATTAAGCCATGAGTTAAAACCGAGAGTGCACAACTATTCCTCTGCCAACAAAACAGTGTGAATTCTTTTGAATAATCAGGCATTCTTAATGCTGGGGTTTCACATAGACATTTTCGTAATTTCACAAATGCTTCCATACTTTCATCATCCCATTCTAGTGGAGCTTTTGCTTGTTTCTTGGCCATTTGTATTAGGGGTTTGGCCAATAAGGAAAACCCTGTAATCCACTGCCTGCAGTATCTTACAACTCCAAGGAACATTCTGATTTCTCTCTAGGTTTGCAGTAATTTCATTTGTCTTATTATTTCTATTCTTTCAGACGTCACTCTCCTCACTCCAAGTTCTATTTGGTATCCCAGATATTTGACACTTGTTTGTCAAAACTGTAATTTTTCTGGGGACACTTTGTGCCCCCCTTCAGCCATAAGGTTTAACAAGGCGATTGAATTAGCAACACAGTCATCTCTTGTTTTGGATGCGACTAGTAAGTCGTCAATATACTGCACTAATACTGACTCTCTGGGTAACACTAAGGTTTCTAGGCACTTTTTCAGTATCTGATTGAAAATTGAAGGACTTTCAGTGTACCCTTGAGGAACACGATTCCAAACTAAAATACGATCCTTAAAGGAGAAAAGATATTTGCTGTCTGGGTGTAATAAAAAAATAGCATGGCATACATCAATTATGGTAAACCATCCTGCCTTCCAGGGTAACTGGTACAGAATCACAGCTGGGTTAGGCACTACAGGCCAAAAAGGCACAATAGTTTTATTAATCAATCTCAGGTCCTGAACTATCCTATGTTTTCCGCTAGGTTTCTTTATGCCAATTATAGGTGAATTACAGGGACTACTCATTATTTCCTTTAGAATGCCTTGTTCGATCATTCAATCAATTTCTGCTGCTACACCAGCTTTAACTTCAGGACTCATCTTGTCGAGTGTTTGGGTAATCTGCACCTTCCTTTACGGTTACTTTTACTGGGTCAACATTTGCCATTAACCCTACATCTTTTCCTGTAAAATCCCACACATCTGGATCTACCGTTGTTTTGACCTCATCTGGTAAGTCATCTTTGTTCATCATAGAATACTTCTCATCTATCTCTGTGCCTTGTTTAGCTAACATAAATTTGTAGACTCCGTCTTCATCAGGGAATTGAATTGCGACACTGTCCGGTGTGCAAAATATTGTGCAGTTCATTTTGCACAGTAGATCTCTTCCTAATAAATTTACAAGACTGGAGTCACACACTACGAATTTGTGCATTTCCCTAAAATTGCCAATGCCTACCTCCATGGGTTCTGTAATAGGGGTTCTAATCTGTTTATTGGAAACGCTCACTACTTGGATTGCTTCTCCCGAGAGGGGTAGGTTTGGAATGTCTGCTGTTCTCACAGTAGAACGGGTAGCACCTTCTACTTTACCATCAACATATGGACTTAACTGATCTACCGGTAAAGATGCGCCAAGTACGCACTCCTTTTCCTCCCCACTCAGGCACCTTCATTGGTCGCTGTCATCGAAATAAGGGTCCTGCAAAAGAAATTGTGAGGTTACAGAATTTTTGTTACCACTTCCTCCTTGAAATCGCGTGTCCACACTGTACTTGGTCTGGTTCACAAAATTTGGCATAGGGGCAGGTGGGAACTGACTCTGTAGATTTACAACCTGCTGCGGTTGACTCATTATCCCCTCATTCTGCATCTGTGGATTTAAATGTTGATTTGGGCCATTATTGTTCTGTATAATTTTACACTTGTTTTTCCAATGCCCCAATTTTCCGCGCCCATGACAAGGAAACATTTTCTTTGCCTCCTCTCTACTCATTTGTCCCTTCTGTTTACCCCCATTATTTTCATTTTGGTCTTGCCCTTTTCCTTGATTTCCTGTCTGGGTATTTAGTTGGAGTTCCTGCTGTTCTGCTAATTTTACCTGTGCCCACATTACTTTTTCTTCTAATTTCTTTGGTTTATTGTCAATCTCATCTACGCAATACTTTGCGTATTTGAGAATGTCGTCTATGGGCCTTGCTTGCCAACACAACATGTGTTGCCGAATCATGTCGGCAACACATGTGGAGAGGTGGAGAGGAGTGGCTCACTGGTTAGAGGCGGCAGACCCGTAAGCAGAGAATCGGCCAGGGACCAGGGTTCAATTCCCGACACGGCAGGGTCGTGGACCAGGGTCAAAACAGACTCGATAATTCTCGCCTCGGTACCTACTCTAACCAGGAACACACTCGGCAACTCTGGGCATTAAGCTTGCCTCATCTCTACAATGGCCCCCCACAGACGCCGGGGATGCCTGGTTTCACCTTGGAGATACCCAGAAAGGGACCATCTCACAGGGATAGCCAGGACGGGTTCCCCAGCGGTCTACCATGCCGGGACGCCCCGTTGCAGGGGCAGCTGTGCGCTTTACAAGTCTACAACATTTACATTTACATGTCTCCAACTTCTGGTTTTAATCCTTTCACAAATCGATACATAAAATGTCCAAATGTTTTTATCTCCAATGCTTTCAAACCCGCGATACTGTTTAAATACCTGCAGTAAGCATTCATAATAGGTATGTACGGACTCATTTGTGGCCTGGGTTGTTCTGTCTATTTTTACCCAATCTGTTTCTTTCGGAGGAATTTTCCCTTTCAAGAAAGTGATCACCTGGTGATATTTCTTCATTACCTCTTCTGAAGGAGCTCCTGTTTTCTCATCTCTTGGGTATTCATCACTAGGCCAATCAACAGTCATTTTATACTCTGTCCATAAGTCAGTAGGCACCACAATGTCAAACAAACCATCCAAATCCTTTAACATGACTTTGGAAACTTTCACAAATCTTTCAACTTGCCGATACCACTCAACTGGCTTTTCTCTTAACTTCGGGAAATCATTTGTAAAGGATAAAATATCCTGTCTGGTCCATGGTACATGTACATATCCTCCTCCTGGTACCGCCCTCATAGGACATAATCTTTCTACCTTTCCTGTTTCTTTCATCACAAATTCAGAAGTGGTTCGATTGGCACGTGCTTCTTCCCTTTTCTGCATCCATCTAGCTTTCCATTTGTCTAAGCCACCCCATTTTTGTAAAATGGTCATCAATTCTTTAACCTGTAACTTTCTTCCAGACACATTCATATTTTCTAGGTCTTTATCACTGAATTCTGCTCTGTATGGTTTCTGTAATACTTTGGATTTGCCTATTTCAACTCCCATTTAAGAAGCTAAGTCTGTCAATTTCTCATACAATATTTTTGTATTTCGGGTGCTGCTTCTGCAGATAAACAATAACTCTTCTTCATTGTAAGTGTTCAACCTGTCTAACCCTACATTCCCAACTATCATTTCTTCAAGTTCAACTTTCAATTTGTAGATATCTAAGATTTTCATTGGTTGTTTTGGCTTGATTATTCCCTGTGCCCATATCTCTATTTCTTCTGGGGATACCATTGTGGCATTCTTAACTCTTGTGGCTGATTCTATTTGTACTTCCCTCGAACAACTAGGTGTAACTCTTCTCGGGTTTCATTTATCTGACCTCTTATCAGTAAATCCATTAATGATATTACAGACTCACATTCACTACCTTGATCATCAATGATTGAGTTCTCTATTTGGGTTCAATTGTAGGTGTGGACATGACTGGGGGTTTGTGAGCAATTGTCTTATCCCCATACAACGGAACCACAGGACCTATAGTCACGGGTATGGTTAGGGCTTCAAGGTGAATACTCAAGTGGGTTATTTTCTGTATCAATTCCTCCCTATTCTTGTTTATTGCCTCTCTTTCCTTTTCCAGCAGTACCCTTCCATTCGTTGTGTCATGCACATTTTGGGGAACTAATGGTGTTCCCAATACCGGAGTACTAGTAGTTGTGCTCTGTTCCTCTTGGTAAGGCGGAGGGTTTTTCATTAAAATGTCCTCCAAAAAATCATCTTCCGATTCCCCACTACCAGTCATCGTTAAGTGTTTGGTCTTCTCTGTGCATTTGCCTCCAGAATGTTCCACAGACATTGGTACAGGATATAATCCTTCAGCTACTATCGCACTATTACACAAGGACTGTTTACAACCCTGGGGAATGACAGTATGCGGTACATGGCCTTGACCTCAAAACTCGTGTAACCTTCAGAATCTCTGCCACAGTCCCAGGACTATGCAGATGCCAAGGAGAAACACAATGCACACATGCTGACACCTGCCAGCATCGCGGCCGTGAACCCGACAAGTGGGAGCAGTCACACACACATACAAATGTCTCAATCACTAAAAATACCACCTAGGGATAACTACATGATATTGCAAACAAACAAGTGCCTTGAGGAACCCTGACTGTGTCCTACCTGTGTCTGACAACATCATCACCACTCAGAACTGACAAATCCCAATGATGATACACCATTTAACAGTAGTGTGTCATGCACCCACACATCTGGTAGCCCATTGGAAAAGTAGTGGGATGAACCCAGTACCACTCAGCAAGCATCAACAACAGGAACGTATCAAGGGAACACTGTCTGTGTATGAACAGGGATGTGGACACACACACATGCACATACAACACACACCATGGGCCCAGGCCATGTCACTGGACAACACACTAACTTGAGGGGACACAACTCCTGTGGGAGCCCAGCTGTGCCAAACATATTCACCGCAAGTCCCACTCATGTCTGCAGAACACTTGGTCAGTCAATCATCAGTTACCACCCAATGAAGGCTCTGGTCACAACAGCCTGGGTACGGGAGTCTCACCTAAGTCATCTGCACATACCCAAAACATATGTCTAGCAAGTTGCACAGAGGACCCAGTTGCTCCCATACCAATGATTCCCACACCTGTAGGTCCAGTGTTGAGGAGAACAAAGTCTGTTGAAGTGACAAATTGGACAATGGGAAGCACATCATGTGTGCAGGGGTGCAATCCACAGATGTGACCATGCAAATGAAATGTTCACAGAGATGTCCACAAATAGTTGATCCTGACACACCCAGGTAGCTGCAAAGTATGACATGGATACCCACCAGAATAGGATACATATCTCATGGACCACAGGGAGTACCTCAGAGCAACACATCAGCATTCAACCTTGGAAACCAAGCATCACAGGTGCAAGGGCATGTTAAACATCATCAACATAATGCAGAGCTAAATCAAGTTCACAGGGATAAAGAAAAAAGCTTTATTCAGCATATTAAAAGTTAAACGTCTGTTAAAAAAAAAGGCCAATGACCAGTCAATGTCCAAATGCCAAGGAGTGAACTAGAGTGACAAATTCAGTATATGAAATTCTAAATGTCTGTGCAACCAAAAGCCCAATGGCCAGTCCATGTCAAAATGCCAAGGAGTGAACTAGAGTGACAACTGTCACACCTTGCTTGCCTGCACTGCTAAGGACCGGGGTCATCCTCTCGGAGGGGCATACATGGGGGCAGGCCAGGCACCGCATGGACAGGATCAGGGCGCAGCAGAAGGAGGCAGTGAAGAGTTGAGGGACGCAGGCGAGACACTTGCAACTGCAGTGGAGATGACTGAAGTGGTGGGTGCTGTCACAACTGTGGGGCACAAGTCAGATGGGGTGGGTGCCGGCACAACTCCAGTGGGCAGGTCAGATAGAGTGGATTGGCTTACCACTGCAGTGCCCAAGTCAGACGGGGTGGTCGTGGACTCCAAAGCAGTGCCTACATCCATGGGAGCGGAATGGGGGACAGGTGAGGTCGGCAGGGCGGGGGGGGGGGACACGGTCCCCACATCAGTGGCACCAACTGTCTGACCAGGTGTGGAGGAGCAAGTGCTAGGGGGGGGGACGGCCTTAGCATGTTGGGGATGGTGTATCTGTGTGTGGGGGAACCTGGGGCAGGGAGTGGCAGGGGAACCTCTGGTGTGGTGGCCTGGGGATGGAGGATGGGGACTTTGCCTTGGAGCTGGGTGCTGGTGGGGGGGTCTTGCTCTTCTTGCACCGGGGGGACTTGCGGGTGGGTGTCTCAGTCTGACTGCGCCTGGGGAAGGGTGTCCGGGTGTGAGGGGCACTCCCTTCTGTGTGTGGGGACTTCCTCTTCCCCTTGTAATCAGGATCTGCTGGGTCAGTGGGGAAGAGGCCAAAGTCACAGAGGAAGAGCCTCTGGGGGGATGGGGTTGCAGGTGAGGCAAGGGAAGGGGGCTGGGAGGGAGAGGTCTCGGAGGACTGTGGAGTGGGTGTGGATGACTGTGTGTGTGTCAGCAAACCAGCCCCTGTGAGTGTGGAATCAGTCCCCTGCGCTTGCTTGTGTGCACGTCTAGCCCTTGGTTTGGGGGTTTCTGTGCTTGGGACAGGTAGGGTGCTAGGAATCGTGGGTGGTGCAGGGGTAGAAGGGGTGCGGGACTATTGGAGGAGGGACACTGCTGCCGTCAGGGAGTAGGCCACGGACTGATTGGTCCTCTGTAGGGCAGACATGCCCGAGGAAATGCCCTCCATGAATGACACCAGTTGTGTCAACAGACCTGTGTGTGCATGGAGGACCTTCAGCATCGATGTCTGCCCTACATGGATCTGTCAAAGTAAGTCCACAGACTCCTCACTCAGTGCAGCAGGGGACACAGGGGCAGGGGGTGCGGTGCCTGGCACAAAGGAGACATGCTCACGAACACAGGAGCCCACAGGGACCTCTGGGATGGGAACCGATGGGAGGGGGGTGGTGGTGGTGGCGGTGGCAGAGACAGCCTCACTAGCTGGGGTTTGGTGGCTGCTGACAGCCGCCTCCACAAGGGAGTCATCCTCAGAGCTGTTGTGGCCTTCAGCTGGGGGGGATGGTGCTGACGACTCCTCTGTGTGGCTCAACTCGCCCTCCGTGCCACTGGGTCCACCTGACTCCTCTCCTTCTGTCCCTGGAAGGGTCTGTGGCTCCTCCTGGTCCGTGGAGCTGTCCCCTCCTGTGGCCGTGGATGTATCTGGAGAGGAATAGGAAGTAACAGAACTACATCAGTCACCTGCACCGACTGCACACACCACAGTGAGTACATTACATCACAGGGTAAGCCCTGGCATCATCAGCTGAACACAGCTCAAAGTGCCAACACTGTTTAGGATAACACAGTTGTCCTTCTCAACATCAACCATGGCACACATATCCCTCCTTGACTTTCACGCATATGTCCGTTGCGTATTGGATGCTAACACCCCAATGTGCCAACATGCACCACCCACGCATTAGTTGTACATGCAAGTAGGAGTATGTCACTATACACACAGCACATCTCTTGCGACTGACTCAGTACAGGTGTCCGGATGAAGGGATGGGCAGAGACTCATTTCACATGCTTGTGATGCATGCCAGCAACACACACTATGATGTACTCATGTCCTGATGGGCAAGGCCACAATAGGGTGCATGGTGCACACTTGAACACAACGCAGGCTCACTCACAGCAAGTTCAATGCCATGGCACTGGGATGCCCTGAAAGTCAGTCAACACTGTCTACTGTCACAGAGCAGGGCATCCGGACAACAACAATATGCACTGACTCACAATCCTAGCTCAGGGGTAAAGCTGACTCTGCAGATGACTGGTGCACTTGCCCATCCCATGCAAACAACATATCCAGGACCCAGAAGACCCCACATCATGCAAATCATTCATATGAGTTTCAGCAAACACAAATCCATGTACATTAACACATCACAATCTGCCATGCATGTAACCCAGCTGCATGAGGGACACAGTTGCATACACCATTGTGTGCTGTCAGATGATCACACACCTATATGTCACACAGGTCTTGTCTCCCACAGTCACATTGCAGATGTCATGCTGACCCTCTGAATCATGGACACCCCAGTTGTACGTAGCAACAAGCCACACCCTAATGACACAGAGGCAGAGACCTGAGGGCACATGTCACTAAGCACAACCTGCAATTTCATACACAGGATTGGGATTACAGAGTGTTTCTGAATGCCCCTGAGGGGGCATGACTGGGCAGGACTAAGTGAAACAGTGTTTTGCCCCGGACAGTAGTCAGGTGGCTAAGCAATTGTGACATACTTGATATACATACTCCTGATGCCCAAAAATTGGAGTCCCCTGCTGCATGGTTTTGTTTGGAATACCCCAGACACAGGTTGCGAGTCAGACCAGCAATTGGTACACATCTCAAGGGTACACACAGTTCACATGTCAGATCTCAGGCATTGTGTAAACAATTGACCCACCCATGAAACACACAACAGAGTCATGGGAACTGATGCTGACTGGTAACTGAAGCATAGCTGACTGCAGGGACACAGTGCCCTAGTGACACAAGCAATAGACTGTAGGGGCCACACCTGTGGAACAGATGAGGAGGGTGCATCACACAAATGAGGGACCTCATTTAGGGACTTCAAGACCTACGTAATGTGGAAGTGTGACCAGGACAAAAGACTGCTATTTGCATGTCAGACATAGTACACAGATCAGGCATGGACTTACCCCCTTCCTGCTGCTGTCTGGCCTTCAGCTGCCTATCCAGGTCCGGGAAGACCACCGCCGGTATCTGGAGCATGTGAGGAGTCAGGGTCCGGTGTCTGCCCCTCCTGCGTGGAGGTGACAGCTTCAGCTGGACTCTAGCTAACCTCCGTGTCCAGCCCCGAAGGTCCTGCCACCTCTTCTGGCAGTTGCGGATGCTGCGCTTGTAGACCCCCACAGAACGAACAGCCCGGGCGATGGTCAGCCAGATCTCCTGCTTCTGGTGGGCATCAACCTGTGAGGATGACAAAGTGAAAAGCACATTAACACACATGCCCCAGATTTGTGCAGCACACAATTGGATATACATGTCATCATCACAAAGGGAAATAAATTACACAGGTAGTGCAACCATGGGGAATGAAAACTCACATGCATGTCTGACATGTTAACAATGCCTGGATAGTTTAAGCTTGCAATAATGCACTTTAGCAGCAGGAAAACTATTCATTACATGTACCTACACACTTTGGTGGATGTAAGTAGTCAGTGAGAATGCTTGCCACTGGTGTACACACTGCTAGTACTGCTAGTCAGACAACATGCATAATTAGGAAGGCAGTGGACAGCACACTCACCTGCTCCCCTGGTGTCCCATAGAGCTTTCTGTACTCTGGAAGGAGCCCGTCCAGCAGGGCCTGGTTCTCCTCCTCAGTGAAGGCTGGGGCCCTCTCCAGCGTACATGCCATAGCAGGAGCCAGAGGATGCATAGACAGCAGCAGTGGTAGCAGGGATGTGGTCCAGTAGCATGTAGTGCAGGCAAGTGAGCTCCTTGGGGGCCAGCCAGCCTTATATCTGTGCTGCAGAGGCAGACTCTGTGCCATGTGTCCCAAGTGATAGGTCCAACACGGTTGCATCCTATGAATCTGGCCAATCCATTCAAAAGTATGACTCGTACACGCCTTCCGCATCGTTCAAGTCTTCACCTTCATGGAACACTTGAAATTGCAACATTGTTGTAGGCATTCAACTGAATTTGTAGTGCACAACTCGTACAAGTTTTGAATCCACATCCGTCTCCATGACAGTGCTGAGCCAATGGGTGTGCCCGCTCGTTCAACTGACTGTACAACGCGTATTTTGAATATACACATGCACCCGTCTCCATATGATTCAATGGCCAAGGCGTACGCCTGTCTCGGACCATGCCTGTCCGATGCATATGCATGATAGTCACCTGCGTCGGACCTCATTGGATTCAATGACAAGGCGTACGCACGGCTCGGTCATGAACCGTGCAATGCGTACGCATTGTCACCCGCGTCAGAACTCATTGGATTCAATGACAAGGCGTACACACGGCTCGGTCATGAACCGTGCAATGCGTACGCATTGTCACCCGCGTCGGAACTCATTGGATTCAATCACAAGGCATACGCACAGCTCGGTCATGAACCATGCAATGCGTACGTATTGTCACCCGCGTCGGAACTCATTGGATTCAATGACAAGGCGTACGCACTGCTCGGTCATGAACCGTGCAATGCGTACGCATTGTCACCCACGTCGGACCTCATTGGTGTGACTATTAGACGGATGCAACACACATATACTGGCCATGGACACCTGCGCACACCTGCCACACTATAGCATTGGCCACAGAGTGTCCCATGGATTGTTAGGCTGCATTCCCTGGGTGTTTGAGGGGGCCACAGCAGTTTTTTTGTCTGGCACTTTGTGCCGCCACTCCCAGGCTGTTATCTTGTACATGGGGGCAGAGTCCTTTGTGTGTTGTGCACATTACAACTGTGATGTGCAATTGGACAGTAATGGGCATGAGTGAAGGCCACAGTGTCAGGTTGGATATGTTTAAGACATGTCACATACACCCTGAGTCCTGGGGGTGATGGCATGTATGTCACAGTGAGACCTGTAGCCCCAATACTGATGTGCACCCACAGTCTGTGTGCATGTTGTGTCTCAGATGTGTCTGATCACATGTTACCAATGGGTGACAGTCTCCACATCCATGTGGTATATGCATCAACATTGATGGGGTGTGTGTCTAAGAGACGTACATGTAGGGCCGGCAGGAACAACAGTGGCCACTACCTGTGGGACTTACGCTTGCCTTGTGGTGTGTACGTGCTACGCCATGTCCATTGCTGTGTTGATGTGGCAATACAGGGAGCTTGGGTTTCTGCATGGCAAAGATCTGTGATGCCTGGGAGACATGAGTCCTCATTTGTCACTGTGGTGTTTTTTTTTAACGTTGCAGCAGCACATAGGTTGGGTGACACAGCCAGATGATTAGCCCATTGCACTACATGGCAATCATGTGGATATGTGGAATTGAGATGTGAGGTGGTGGTCTTGTAGGTGACATATGTGTCCATGCCCAACAGCACACACCTCAGTATATTGTGTAATGTCATGAACTAGCATGTGATAGTGATCGTGGTCATGACCACATGGGTGGATGTTCTGACAATCTTCCTTTGTGCATCTCTGTACTGCAGGGCACCAGCTGTCCATCGGCTGTTCCCAGACCTTGCAACCATGCAGGAACGTGACAGCATCAGATGGTACAGCTTCACCAGGCCACTGATTGAGGAGTTGGCGGAGCAGTTGGCGCCACATCTGCTACCTGGCCGGACATACCCTACAGCACTGACCCCAGAGGTGAAGGTGATGGCAGCCTCTTTGCTACCGGTACCTTCCAGGACACTGTAGCTACTGCTGGTGGTATGTCGCAAACGATGTCTAGTCGGGTGCTACGCGATGTCTTGGAGGGGATGTTGCAATTCCTTGACCTGTATATCAAGTTCCGGAGCCAAGATGAACTCCCTGAAATTAAGGATGCCTTTTATACACTGGGGAGGATGCCAAACGTCATTGGATCCATTGACGGGACACATGTTGCCCTGATACCACCACAGGCACATGAGCAGGCATTACGGAACAGGAAGCACTACCATTCAATCAGTGCTCTGGTGGTCTGTCTTACTGACATGTTGATCACACATGTGTGTGCACGGTTCCCTGGTTCGGCCATGATGCCTACATTATGAGGAGTAGTCACATTGCAACGCTGATGTCACAGATGCCAGCTCAGCGTGCCTGGCTTGTCGGTGTGTACTGACTGTTTCTCATTGTGTGTGTTTGTCAGTGTTGTATTCCGCACTCCTACAAAACTCAGCTACTTGTTCATTTTTGTGTGTGTAGGTGACTCTGGATACCCCAACATGCAGTGGTTGCTGATACCCCTCAGGAACCCTGTGACACCAGCCGAGCTGGGCTACAATGAGGCACATGGTCGGAGCAGGAGGTTGATTGAGTGGCCATTCGGCCTCCTGAAAAGCCGCTTTCGCTGCCTGGACAAGACCGGAGGGGCCCTCCCATATGAGCCTGCAAAGGTGTGCAAATAATACTGGTCTGCTGCATGCTACACAACATGTTGGTGCGGAAGGAGGTGCCTCTCATCCAGGATGACGATGATGACGACCAACGTCCGGCATCTGTGGAGGATCCCGGCCTGGGCCAAGATGCCAGTGATGATGAAGATGATGATGACGTCTGCTCCCAGCTCATCAACAACTTCTTCACCTGAATGTGAGTTTCCAGTGTTAGTATGTGAATGTAAGGAGGTAGCCTGGAATGTGTTGAGCCAGCTCTGTTGCTGTCTGAGTGTGTCTGCGTGCCACTTGACTGGATCCGTGCTGTGATGTGTCCATTCAGGTGGTGTGTACTCCACAATAGGGTAGTACTGCTAACTAGCGTTTGTGTAGGTGTTTTGCAACATGTTTTGTGCATGTGTATTGCATTTCTCCCCTGTTCATCTGTGCTTTTGACTGTATCTTGTCTGTCCTTCCCAGGGTCCTTTGCCTGTTGTGTAGTCAACACTGACCCCCAACACCCAGAAGCCAACACCAGTGTGGAAGTTGACAATTCCCATCAACTGATGTACCACACATCCCTGGACTTCCATTCTCCAACACATTGTGAGCGTGTGTCCACTGTTACGTAGAATTACCGTGCAACTAGTGTGGAATAAACGTGTTGCTGATGTGTAATGAACCTGTGCTACGCTTTGTTATGTGCGTTGTCTGTCTTCCCACATCTGAGTGACATCTGCTTACCTCACCTCTGGACTTGTTACCACTGACTGTGCTTGGTGTTGTGTCTGTGCATGCCAATGTGTTTCAGGTCAACATCATTGTGTGTGATGAGTAACATGGCCATGGTGAGTATGTTTTGTGTTGCCATTGTGGTGAGTCTCCCTCACATGTGTCACATCCCCATGACTGACCTTACGTTGGTCACATTGTTGCAGTATTTGGCATGCACTGTGTTGTGTAGCAGATCGACTTCGCCCTGAACATGACAAGTTGGAATCACAACAGAGGCAAGTATGGTGTACTGGTGAGTTTATTTAGAAACATGTGTGAGTGAAGTGCACAGGATGGTGGGTGCTGTACAGTGGTTTGGGAATCCAAAGTTCACATTGGAGTTGGAAGTGCTGGTAGATGAAATGTCCAGAGTAAAGTCCACAGTCGTCTGCTACATTGGCCCAACATGAACCCTCCAAGTAATGTGGGCGAGTTGTGTGCGATTGGACAAGGTGAACGGGTTGCGCACAAAGAACATTGTCCAGAACAGGTTTGGAGGCCCTGGGGGATGTGCTGGGACATCTGCCTCTCACATGTCCTTCTTCGGACGACCCCTCTTCTTCCGGGGGGGGGGGATCCACATGTGCAGGCCTCTGTGCTGCAGGGGACTCTCCGCCAGAGTCCTCCTCCCTCCCTGTGGCGCTGGCAGATTGTGTGGACAGGTTGGTGTTGATCTGGCGGAGGCATTTTAGTATGTCCCGATGCACCGCAGTAAGGGCATCCCACTTTGCCTCCATGCGGGCATGGTGGGCGACCTGCTCCTGTTGCTTGTCCTTGAGGATCCCCACTACCTGGCCAAATCCTCCGGAGCTATCCTGGTACGCATCTAAGATGCGTGCCAGTTGGGGGTCATCATGCAGTCCAGACCCCTCTGCAAGGCGTGCCCTGTGCCTCCCACCCCTCCCAGCACCCCTCTCCAAACGGGCAGGACCAGCGGCGGTACGCACAGGTGACACTGGGACCCCTTGGGTGGTGTTGCTGGTGGTGTTGGCTGTAGCTTACGGGGGTCCTGTGTCCCTGTGCTGTGGGTGTTGATTGTCCTTGGTCTGTCCGTGTTGGCGGGGGTGCCCTGTCAGTGTCCAGATGCTGGAGGTGTGGGTACAGGGGGGGCAGATGTTGCTGCTGCTGGTGCTGCATGATGGCTCACACCGGAGGGGCCAGGTTGGTCGTCGTCATCCGAAGAGGACAGTGAGAGAATCAGACCAGAGAAGCTCAGTGTCCACCAGAGTCTGGGACTGGGTATCCTCGTCATTTGGCGCTGGGTGCCCAGCACGACCTGTGTTTGGAAGAGACACACAATGTGATTTATGTTTCTACATGCATCGTTGGTTCACAAACATGACATTTTCTACAGATGCCTGCCTGTACACTGCTTTTTCCCAGCTTGTCACAGACAGAGTTTGATCTTGTTGTTGGCCATTTCCCAGCATGGCCTTGTGCTCCCCACAGCAGAGCCCACTGTCAGACATCTTGTCAGTCCCTTCCCACTCCCTGTGGGGCGAGTATGGTTCAGGTTGATCTTGCAGGGCCATGTGGGTGGGTGTAGGTTGTCTGTGACTGCGAGTCCCATCATACTCTTGGCTACACCCCCCTTCCCAGCATACCCATGCTTCCTCCCTCTTGACTCTGCTTCCCTGTGAGGGGGTGTGACATCAATGGCAAGACGGCTGACTGTGAAATCCTGGCTACAAGTCCCAAGTGAGCCCCTGTGCTTCACACAGCAGCACCCAGTACGGGGTATCTTTTGCTGATATTTCAATGAGGTGTGTGTCAATGCATTGTACCCGGTGAGTTGTGTTGGGGGGTGTCTCCCCATGCTGAGTAGTATGGTCAGGGCTGTCAGTCCTCCTTCCCATCATGAAACGTGCTTCCATTGTAGGGCGTGCAAGTTGTCTTTCAGGATGTCAGTCAGTGGTGTCCTGCTTCTGATTTGCACACAAGCCCTAGCAGGGCCTTGTGCACCCCACAGCAGGACCCAGTGTCAGCCATCTTGTCAGTCATTTTCCACTCCCTGTAATGTGGGCATGTTTCAGAGTGGTCTTGATTGGCCAATCAGGAGGGTGTGCATTATCTGTGACTACAGGCCCCATCATGCTTTTGTCTACACTCACTTCACCTGCATCCCTACTATTACTTCCTGATAGTCAGCTGCACTGAGAGGTGGTGTGTTTGTGGTGGCAAACTGTCTGGATGGGTGTATTTGGCTTAGTGCCACTGGCTTGCTCTATTTGTTTGTAGGTTGTTGCATGTCATGACACAGTCCCCAGTCACTATGAGATGGCAGGTATTGTGTTTGTGTAACTGGCATACACATCTTGGGTTGATTATCTATTCGTTAGTGTAGCTTTGCTTGCGGTGCATGGTTTCACTGTCCCCTTGCCACAAAATCTTGGGTATGTTGTTTGTGTACTCACCAGGCACTGGGATGAGTGTTAGGCCATGGACGCTCTCTGGTGGTAGGATGTCCCGCACCTTCTCCTCCCAGGTCCTGAAGTAGACTGGTTTGGCAGGAGGGCCACCGCCGGTGCGCTGACTCAAAGTGTGATCTTTCTCGATGAGTTTCTTGACCCTCCTGCGCACGTCATACCACCGGTTCTGGATATCGTCCTTTGTGCGCAACGTTGGTGCTTGTGCCTTCACCTTGTCCACAATCCTCGCCCACATCTTGGTTTTCTGTGAGATGGGGGTCCTTTGAACCAATGTACCAAACAAATGTGGCTCTACTCTGATGATCTCGACTACCAGCACTTCTAACTCACTACCTGTGAACTTTGGATTCTTCTTTGGAGGCATGGTGATGGGTGGTGGTGGTGGGGGATGTGTGTGTGAGGGTGCAAGTGATGTTGGGTTGGTGTTGGTTTTGCTGTGTGTATGTGTGTGTGCTTTTGTATGAGGTGCTGATGGTGTGTGAGTTGTGTGATGGGTGAGTTGTTAGTGTGTCTGTGGTTGCTGTGTACTGGTGTTTGCTGCTGGCTGTGTCTCCTGTTTGCAAGGGATGATGGTAGTGATTGTAATCCTTTATATAGTTGGAGTTGTGGGTGTGTCTTTGTCCAATTAATTTTTTATGGGTATTTATTGGCTTAGTCATTGCTTGTTTGGTCCTTTTTTTATCTTTTTTCCTTTGTGTTTTGTAGGCATGAAGGAGACGTTCATGTGACGGAAACGGATGCTGCTGTTGTCTCGTGCGGGCTTCTCCACCTCGTTCACGCTGCCTGTCTTCTGTGTTTGGTATGCGTCGTTCGCGGTGGTCTCTATTGCTTGTGTGCTGGGTTGTCTGTGCATGTCGGTCGTGCGGCTTGGTCTCCGTGCGAGTCGGTCTGGTTTTACACGCATTGCAGCGTACTGCACTAATCGTACATTGCGGGTACGGGTCGGTCGGGTTCATTCCGTGTTCGTGACGGTCGGTGAAAATCGCGTCGGTTTTCCGGCCGGATCACTATTGTCCCTCCAGCTCGGTCGTGCGGCTTGTATTCCATACGGGTCAGTTGTAATTCACTCGTGTTGCATCGTACTGCACGGGTCGTACGGCGCTGGTCCGTGTCGGTCGGTATTCGGTCCGGGTACGTGTCTGTCAGTTCGTTTTCCGGCCGGAATCGGAATGGGCCCCTAAATGTACCATGTTCTGGGAAAGCTATCACTCCATCTTCTTTTGTATATTCTATACAATTTTCCAACCCAAGAATGATAGCCTCTCTCCATCATCATGTATGATGCAGGTGTTTTCGGGGGAGGAATAAGAATTCCCTCCCTAGTCTTAACAGGCTTATCCTTTTTAAAATAATTTAATTTTTCTGCATAAACGTCATCTTTCTCTTTTCTCCGTACATTTTAGGTATCGATCCTTTTATATATTGTTGTCTTGCAAAACCTAAATACCTTCTGTCAGGCCGATTCCCTATTAATGTTGGATCGTGTTTCCACATACAAATCCCACTGTCAATTATTATTGTAGCGTCTATCTTGCTAGCCAAATCAAATCTTCTCTTTTACTCTAATGTCCAACCAATACTAGTGCGGCTTTTATTCTTTCGACCAATCAGATTCTATTTTACACTATGCGCTTAGCCAATCCTAGCACGGCTTTTTTGTAACATCCGTATCGCTCCTTACTACTGACTCCTCCTTCACAATTTCGCGTCAGTCACATGCCTGCTGTTCCAACCAATCCCAGCTCGGCCCTGTGTGACGTCAGTGCAGCACCCTCAACTGACCCCTCATTTGCAAGGTATCACGAAACGTATTTTCTTTTCAAATTTTCATACAAATTTATTAATTAACAACATAGAAACATTCGCTACTCTGTTTGCTTTACTTAAACCAGAAAGTCGATTCACATTTACTGCAAGTATACTATTCCTCTTACTACGAGTAAAACCCTTCCGCTTACTCTTCACTCAAGCACCGATGAACCTGCTACTCATTCAGTACTACCCTTTCTAGGTGATATAGGACCAAAGTTTTACCAGCGAACTCCTTTGCTATCAATCACTCTCACTTTTATACAAAATAGTCCTATAAAACACTGTCAGCCTTTGCATAGCCCTTCAGTGCTATCTTTTGCAAACGAGCAACCTCACTGCAGTGTGGTTTCCATTCACCACCCTCTATTCAACATTCCCGGGAATTTCCAGACAACATAAAACAAGTACAAACGGGTAAGTTAATACATAACCAATAATTTGGATTCAACTTTTCACCTAACTAGCTAATAAATGAAACCATAGCTCTGCTACTCATAAAAACTGATCCAGCGGGTTACCAACCTCAGTTACACACTTACTATACATTCACTTGGGCCAATAAACACACTCATTCATGTAGGCTAGTAAATACCCCTGGGGTCAATTTATTGTGCTAATACCTGTAAGATGAATTTTATCTGATTATATCTTACAAAATGTCTTGATCCAATGTATTTTCCTCTGGTCAATGGACCATTTAGTTAACTAAATAGGTGAAAGATTTCATATAATAAACCTTTATTGAATAACCAAAGACTCTGGAGAGTTTAAAATGTTTATCTAGTAAATTTGTGTGAGCCAAGGACCATAATACAGTTAGAACACCGTCTTCGACAAGGAGAGGAA